>NC_043750.1:7009483-7309483 GCF_902148845.1 Salarias fasciatus | reverse complement strand
CAAAGTGCTCAGCATCAAGCAGAAAAGTTTCATCTTGAGATGAAGCAGCAAGTCCACACCTTTATTTTCAAACACCTTTCTGAGTTTTTTCATTTTTTACCTAACTAAAGATCTACTTATCTACATTCATCTGTTTAGCATATTTTAAATAAATCCTTGGGGAAATTCCTCGCAGTAGGAGCAGTGGACTGCAGAGAATCTAATTTATCAACACACTTCTGTGAATCTCTGCGTGAGTGTTCACTTCTCCAGCTTCTACACAAGCAAACAAATAACAGAATCTGGGATATGATGAAAATAATTAACTTTTGTGCTACATTTTAATATCACTTCTCATTTTATTTATTTATTTTTACCATTAACTTCTGAAAAGACTTTACACAATTTGTCACATTCGCCTTGAAGAGACCTGCTGGACCAAAGCCGGCAGCTTCTTCTTCTCTCTGGCTGCAGAGCCTGTACAGACGATCAGGTCATGCTGGTGCTGATTAGCGATCCCACCTTGGCAATAGCGGGGATGAACAAATGTCTCAGAGGTTGCAACAAATGTGCAGTTGGGCCCTGCACCCAGCTGGAGTGACTGATCTGCAGCCTTTCCTCCAAAACGCCCACAGCTCATTTCAGATGCCCAGATGTCTGCCCTGCAAAGACACAAATGCTAGAAAGGTTACTGACTTTTTACTAACTGAAAAGGTTATTTGTTCACTTTTCCTTTGTGCTTTATCAGCACAGTAGTTCGCTCAAGTCTCCCCATTCACCGGTGGTTTCATGATGGAGGGATATCATCACTTTAAGTTCGAGGTTTCAGGGAGACCTGTAGGTTTTATTTTATATTAGTTGATATTCACCCCATGTACACTTCATTGTCTGCGATTGATCGGAGTGCAGAGAGGGGAAGTCACAGGATTTGCTGTGCGTTTATCTCAAGGTGCTTTCGTTTTGCTGTTTCTCTTGGCGAGAGTGTAAATCTGACCCGTGGTAAATGTGATTCATTTTTCTTCAGCGCCGCTGTATTGAAGCAGAAACCTTGGGAGTGGAAGGATAGCCGCCCCGAGATTTCAGCTTCCATTTCTTACATCTTGTAACATGTAGAATGTGTGTCATTGCAGCAACACATTACTGGACAGTTTTGGAATAAAATGTGTTTTGGGTTGGTGGATAGCAGTTTTGTCCATTCAAGCACTTTACCAAAAAAAAAAAAAAAAGAGAGAGAGATAAAACTATATTCCAGACAGCAGCACACTTAAGGTTACAATCTGAAGAATTCTTGCTCTGCTCTGCTCACTGAAAAAGCTGCAACAGCGTCCGTGAATAGGACAGTGTGCAACATTTTTCTTCCGACGTGTAAACCTGAATTTATCTGCTGTGTGAAAGAACGAAAAAACTATGAGATACAAGCAAAAAATTTCACAATAAAAATGTGAAAATCTATTATTTTCAGAGCCAGTCGACAGTTCTCTCTCTTTCTGGTCACATTCCTTCTTTCTGGTATAAAAACTGATCTGAGTGCAGGAAAATTAGTCAGATCTGACCAAACAGTGACGGCAGAACACAACAAACCACGGACAGGGACCAACTCAAAGCCGCTGAAGCAGATCGGCTGTGTCACACTCCCAACAATCAGCGTTAAAATTTCTTCATCAGTGTCAGGGAGCTGCGCTCTCGCTCCGTCGGCCTCCGTCTCGGGTTATTCCTCTCGATTTTACCATTACAGATATCATCTCTCACACTAGATTGTGAATGTTATCGTTCTCTTTGTTCAAACCTCTCAACACCCAAGGGTTTAAAAGGCTGTGAAGGACAAACAGCCGTGCTCTTTTTTAAATTCCCATCAAACACCAGCGCATCACTGAAACATCACTATTCCGATATCAGGCCTACAGAGAAAATGTGCGTTTTGGGACTCTTTCAATCATTTTATCTAATTATCAGGCAGAGATGTTTGATAATAGAATTCCACAGCTTCAATTTTGTTCAGTAATACATAATGTACAGTATTTTAGTGGATCTTAGATCCACAGATGTGTAGATGGCTCAATAAGGTCCAGGAGATTCTGATGGTCTGGAGAATGATGTCTGTCGCTTTTAAGGTTCTCATGGTTTTGTTTGGAGGAGTTGCAGTATTAATCAACCGGTCAGTGTGGAGCAAATAAACACAAAGGGCACAGAAGAGATGATCCAGTCTTCAGTTTGCTTGGACTGTACGACAGTGTTTCACTTCATGTTGAAATGTTTTTCATTTCTGGCTTTTTTGGTCACATACAGTGAGAGTAACTGCATTCTGATTCTGAAAAGGATCATGACGGAGTTACAGGGATGAAAAAGAGCAGTTTGTGGCTTTTGACTTCATTTTGTTGTTGTTTGTTTTCGGCATGTTGATGTTTGTTCATCACACTAAGGCTGTGTTTACACAACGACCTTTTCCAGTAAAAACAGGAAACGCTCAGTGTGTTTTAGGCCTGAGGTTCACATAAATAAATGTTAATGTTAATGTAAATGTTAACATATTGTCCTCTGCATCAGTGTGTGGCTTCATTTCAAATGTAAACATCAGCACCTACTAGTGGCCCAATATAAGAACTACCTATTTTCTGTTTTTCCGCAGTTTCCATGTAAAGGTCTTTTGTTGTGTAAACACAAAGCTTTTCTGAGTTGAAAATACAAACCGATGCGTTTCAACTTGAAACATTGTCTTATAAATAAAGCGTAAGAGCTAGACAGATGTCTTTATCGCTGTGGCCCAGAGCCCTGTGGCCCAGATCTTCACCCATGAGATGAAGTCAAACATCTCCTCGGTAGGACAACTTTAAAACAACGTGTTTCATTTGATGGATGTGAAGAGAAGCTAAGTGTGCTGCTGCGATCGCACACAGAAGGTCAGACAACATGAATAAGACTGTTTTAGCACTTTTCATTCAGGCAGTGCTTCAGGAGACGGGATTATTCCGTGGAACCAAAGAAGAAAATCCTCTCTTTCATTAGTAACAGCTCTGTATGTGCTGATGTGGCCTTGGAGCGCTCAGTGAAGGTCAGGAACCAGACACTGAAAGGTCACACAGTCATTTTCTTTCCTCAACTAAGCCGAGCTGAATGTTCATGTTTGATGACCGACTTTAAATCAGTGCAGTTGTGCATCTTTAGAAGACAAAAGAGAGTGTGTTTGTTGGGAATCAGACAATAAAAGGACATGACGATCATTTGGTGTCAGAATGAGCAGTTCACAGCTTTTTGTTGGTCTTGGATGTGATTTTCGGCTCAGATTACAGAGATCTCCTATGACTACAAACGTACAATCAAATCTAATAGTTCAATGGTATTTTTAATTCTTGCATATCTTTTAGTGCTTCTGTTCATTTTCAAATATTTTTCTTTAAAAGCACAGTCAGAAAGGTTCGGTTCTGCCCGCGCTGTTTCATTCAGAGTCTCCATTCACCCTCTTACCGTCCTTTGACATGTAGTTTCTGTCTTCTTCCTCATCTCTTCCAGAAACACGGGCATCACTCTCCCTCGGCCGTACTACATGGCCGACGAGGACGACGAGAGGCCCTTCATCTGCTCCCTGCCCGTCGACAACGGCATCATGTCGTGCGCCGACGTCCCGGCCCGCCGCGAGGGAGGCAAGACCTGCTGCCTGGACAAGGACGACGTGCTGTACCGCCAGTCGCTGGGCCTGAGCCCCGAGCCCCTGGTCAACGGCAGCGTCAGCGTCGCGGGGCTTTGCGTCAACTGGAACAAGTACTACACCCGGTGCCACACCGGCCACAGCAACCCCCACAAAGGCGCCATCAACTTCGACAACATCGCCTACGCCTGGATCGTCATCTTCCAGGTGAGCATCGAAGCAAACAAGCTGATCTGAGGCGCGTTAAGGCGACAACGGTGTTTTGAGCATCTGCATACAAAAGAATGGTGTTTGGAGCAACTGACAGCACGGCTTTTTGAAAATGTTCTGACTGTCTGTCTGTGGAAACAGGTGAAAGCACAACCTTTTGGTCAAATCTGCACAAGCACATACACACACACCATGACTGCAGTAAATAGTTCTTCTGCACATGTGGGGCTAGAAATATGTAAAATGTGTAATATAAGTGTAGTAAATATAATTTCTTCCAATCTCCTTTGATCTGGAATATTTGCAACATTTGAAACTCATGTTATATTGATGGTTTTGCCGTCAAGATTGTTGCTGTAGCTTTTTTTCTATTGTACTTCCAAATCGTTTGTTCTGGCATACTTCTAATATTTCAAAACCTCCAATAAATGGCAAAGGATTTAAATTTACAAGTCAAACTGTCCAAAATTCAATTTTATGTTGATGGTTTTAGTTTTGTGGAAAGAATACCACTATTTATATCCCATCAACCGTCTGATCAAAACTTGAACTCCTGGAGCTCCATCTAGCACGGGAAGGAGCGAGCGAGTCTCCGTCCGCAGTTAACCTCACAGAACAGCTCGCTAATTAGCTTGTTTAATCTGCAGAAAAATAACTGCTACGGCCACAATTGGCTCTTTTAACGCGGGGCGGTGGGTCCGGCTCTTTTTCTGCTGGAAACAGTTGCCAAGCAACCAGCGAAGGCTCCAAAAAGGCCAGAGTGTCACGCTGCAGAAGTTTGCAAATGATAATTTTTACAGTAATTTATGGGCAGACCACTAACCTGACATATAAGAGGAGGTGGGCTGCATTGTTCCCCCGCTGGACAGTGCGGCGCCGTGGTGGATGTTCCACACTTGTTCACAGCCTAATGACATTTAACTACCTTTTTTTTAAATTCTTTCTTGCAGGTGATCACTCTGGAGGGCTGGGTGGAGATCATGTACTACGTGATGGATGCTCATTCCTTCTACAACTTCATCTACTTCATACTGCTTATCATTGTAAGTAATGCAAAAGCCACGTTGGGAAAACTGACCAAGTCAGAAGCAGATGGTTGTTTGGAGTAAAACACATTTTTATTCCCTCATCCTGGATTTTAAGCAAGGTATTCAGTCCATCCATTGGGAGTAGGCTGGAATTCAGTGCCTTTCTCAATGACACTTCAACATTTCGATATAAAAAAATCAAGCAGCCCTGAAGAGCTGTGATGTATTAGCCTTTTTAAAGTTGATGAAATCATGTTTTGATGAACAGCTTCATTTTGAGATAAAACCCTAAGTCCAGAAAAGCTAGGACATGATGCTGTATTTGTGGAAACCCAATCAAACAGAGGCAGTTTTTAACTGAGATGATCAAGGAAAAAAAATATCATCAGGACTATTTTTTTTTTCTAAAAAGTTGTGACAGTGTCCTTCCTGTTCACCATTGATCTTTCAACAGCATGATCAAACAGGATCAGTTGTTTCTTTTTTTCAAAATGTGAAGGTCTATGTTCAATTTTGGGATTGTTTGACTTGGACTTCGGCTGTCTGATGATTCTGAGAGTTCTGCTTCCTGTGTTTGCTTCATTGTATACACTCTCTCCTGCACACACACTCCGTTTTTTGGGATGAACAGCCGATGAATCGCCGTTGTTCTTGCGTCTGTTTGCCTGTGTGCTGCAGTGGCTCCATGTACCATCAGTACAACTATTTTCCGTCAGTGTCAGAAAGTGTGTGTGAAAGTGTTCCCATAATGCAACGTGACTGCCAGTCTCAGCTCCTTCCTCCACCCAGGGGCCGTCTCGTCTTTTTTAATACACTTTTAATTGCTTTCTTTCTTTTCATTCTGTACCACGTTCAGGATTACTCTGCACACACTTCTTGTTAAATCTGTCAATCTCCTCCAACTGCAACATTCCTTTTTTTTATTTCCCTCATTTCTTGCCGTGGGGAAGGGCTCGGCTCCCACTTAAGTCTCTCCTTTGGCCATGGCTTGCTCCCCCGTTCCCCCCGAGTCCTCCCCCTTCCCCCTAAACGTCCTTTCACTCCTCCTTTCCTTTCATCTCCACCACCTCCCGGCTCCGTTCTCAAACTCGCCCCCGCCCCCCCCCCTTCTCTCTCTGAGCTGTATATCGAGCATCATTCATGTATCCGTCACTCTTGTTAATCTTAGTCACGCCAAAGCACACGAACACACACGTTTTCCAATATATTTACACGCAGAAAGGACACATTCCTGTGCTCGCTCTTTCAGATTTGCTGCTGGATACAGTCTTCCACATCACATCAAGCCCCCCCCCCCCCCTTCACCAAATTGCCTCGCCACAGACGATTGGTGATATAATAGTTGCCTTTTGATGTGGAAAACATCACTGGAGGAGGGCGGAGGGAGGGGGGCGTGGGGGGAGGCGCCGTGGAGCCAGAGGGAAGGGGAAAAGCGTTGGTGGGAAAGTAAGAAAGATGATGAAATGGGAGAGAAAACTGAAGGGAGAAGAGGAGTCGGCTGGCGGGATGGACGGAGATGAGGTGGAGGAGGAAGGGAGGAAGACGAGGAAGAGGAGGACGGGTGGAAAGGAGGAGGTGGCGGCCGATGATGGACCGGGGTGTCGGCATGAAATCAGAGAGGGGATTGGAGGAGGAGGGGGCCGCATGTTGGTCTTTGATCTGAAATGAAATGTTGTTAATTAAAAGCAAGTCCATCAGGTGGCTCTGTCTCCCGGCCTCCACTGTCGCAAACCAGCTGCTTTAAAGTTCTCATATTAGAACAAGGAAAAACACGCTGATATACCATCGGCACTGTGGAACACATTTCAGAAAGACGTGGTTTGAAATGAACTGGGATGAACTGCCGCATCAATTTTTAAGATGTAGAAAAAAGGAGGCAGTCTCTGAGCGAAAGGTAATCGATTCAGAATCACTGCAGTTTCTTTCACTTTAAAAAACCCAAAAATGTGTGGAAATGTGCACACTAAAACACTTCCCTAAAAAGTTGGACTCCATTGATAAACTTTCACATCGTTTACATCCACAAGAAATCATTTGCACGAAATGTAAATTTGTTGTATCATAATTAGCACATTTTCTGCTCAGACCTGTGCTCCCAGATGCTGAACTATGGTGTAAAGTGTGCTGATGAATTTCTATCATGAGACAGAGAAACCAAATGGCAAATTTAAAGCTTTATCAGGTGAAACCAGGTATTGAGTCAGTGTTCTCTTCTTTCCATAAACTGGCAGTCTGGTGGCTCACTGCTTCACTTATTATGAAAAAAGGTTTTGCCAATAATATTATCAGTTACTAAAGAATGTTACCTACAGCTGTTTTGGTTTGCTCTGACTTTCTAAGAAGCCAGAAGCTGGAACAGATCTGTGTCTCCAATGTGAGCGTTTGAAACACAGAGCAGAGATAACGGCAATTCTTCAATTTTCTTCATGACACACTGGAGGGAAACATTAATGTTGATTTACTAGCACTCACACAGAACAACTATTTCATATGGCCGCGGTGCACACAACAGTTAGCATACCAACTAACACACAGATTTCATATTTTAGCGTGCTAGGACCAAGACATCTCGTTGGGGGGAAATGTGCCGCCTTTGTTTTGACCCCAAATTCTCCATCGTCTCAAACTCCGCTGCTCGAAAAAGGAGTTGCTAAATCTCCTTGTTTTTGAATTCCCCGAGAAGAATGCATTAGAACTCATCAAGCTGCAGACCAACGTGGCGTTTGCTCCCTGCAGTTGTTTTTTTCCTTCCACAGAGAAAAGATTTGACAGCCAGCCTCTTGTCGGCTTTGTTCCAGCTTGTTTTCAGGCTTGTCTCGCAAACAGACTCAGAGCGCGAGGGGAAGCGGTGATTTACTCTTCACATGTTGAGAAAGTTCCGCTCACGTCAGGGCTCGTCCTCACGTCACAGGCAGACGGATGTGGAGACTTTTAATTATCTTTCCTTTAATACTGCATGACACCGAGCTGCGAGCAGTCTGAGAGGAAGAGCCATGGGTGGGAGGGGGAAAGACGAGTTCTGCACGCGTCTCCCGACTCGCGTAACGCAGATCGAGCATGTGCAATTGAATTAAAATGAGGCACCGAGGTAGAGCGATGCCGGAGAGCGCCGGGAGGGACCGGGATGAGAGAGTGACAGATGGTGAGACAGATGAAAAAAAGTGAGGTAAAGATGGAGCGAGCTAGCGAGATTCTGTACAGTGATTATCAAACAGTTTACACGAGCCGACTTGGAGGAATTAAAGGCTTTGCATGGAATTACAGTTGAGTGTGTAGAAATGCCACCATCAACCGGCAATATGATGATAACCTTTAACTTTGAATTTTAAGGTTTATCTTTGTTTTGTTATAGAGTACACATGACGAAAATGTTCATATTTTTGCAAAAATCTAAGTTTTACTGCTGGACATTAATAGAGCCTTGACCAAAAGCAGCAGTGGAATGCCCCCCTGAAAATGTTCTCCAGTATCTATTGCATTTTGCGTGTTTTCACAAACTGACTGACAGTCTGGCTTTGATGCTTGGGTCTAAGAAATTAGTTACAAAAAAGTGTGTCTTCTCTTATGTTTACGCCACTGGCCTAAGATGTTACTTTTTATTTCAACAATGAAGGTCACAAGGTTACAACACAGGTAGAAAATTAGTGTTCACAAATCCACAATGTTAGGATTTCTCAACAATCTAAAGTAAACCAAGAAATCAAAGCTACTTTGATGCTTCATGTTGCTCAGCTTCCTTTCCCACGGGCAAGAAGTCCAGAAGAAAGTCAATTCATGAGTGAAAAAGAGATACTCTAGCAAATGTGTTGGATATTGTGTCTTTATCAGCCTCATAATCACAGAAAATATGCTGTAAAAGCTGAAACAATTAGCTTGTGGAAAGCTTTGCGGAGTGTCGTGTCAGCTGCTTCCAGCTGTCTCTGGGGAGCGAAAACAGGCACTTAGCTGTGTCGTTCGCTCTTCAGCTCAGTTTCAGATTTTAGCAAAATGCCTTGTATCATCTATTCACTGTCATTCACACACACCCCATTCCTCTCGAACGTCGTGACTGTGCACACGCTGAAACGCCACAAACACACACACAGAGCTACACACTCTTCTAATTGTATTTCGGCTTCACTGACGGCGTCTGAGCATAAATATTTGATGGGATCGGCAAAAGGTGCTGAGTGGGAGCCGGGACCCACCGCCTGCCTCTCTGTCCGGGATGAAAACCGTCCCGTCTGACCGTAAATCTGTGTTTAGAGTCAACGAAGCAGCCTCGCATACTGGCACACACACACACACACACATGCTCACCCTCTCTTCTGTCGTCTTTGTCACAGTGGCTCAGATGGCGAGCAGAATGGAGGTTATCGGGCTGACAGTCGCTATTGATCGCAGCCTGCAGAGCGGTGGACTTCATCCCCTTCTTTGCCTTTCCTCCCCTTCTCTTTTTCCACATCAGCTCAGCTTCTCTGGGTGACCTTGCCCTTTTCCTTCCCTTTTTCCTCCTCTTCTCTCCTTCTAAATCTGTTCAGCCTGCTGCTGTCTCTTGTGGAAAAGCAGCCTTGGACATCCAGAATGTCTGCACAGCATACAATTCAGTTCCTTATATACACTTCAGAAAATATAGTCAATAAGAAATCAAGTTTGAAGCAGTGGGAGCTTGGACAGACAGTCATACTGGATTCAAAAAACAAACTGTCCAAAAACAAGCAAAAACAAAACCAAAAGGAACTATTTCATAGATGTCAATGCATGTTTAACCTTATGTGTATCCTGATCTTCCAACGATCACTCTTTTTCCTAAACTACTTTAGGTAATGAGCCCTCAGGTGATTTTGCACGGGTTCTTTAAAAGGGAAAGGCTCTTGGTTTAGCCTGAGTGACATCTTCTTCCAGGTACACGAGCATCCAGCTGGACAGGAAGGCAACATGTGAAGCATGTGTAACTAGGTACCATGGATGGTGCCAGTGGTATAATCCACTGCACATCTCCAGAATCAACCAGTAAAATACTGTAGGTACCCTGTGTGGTACCATTCAATGCTTTGGATGCTACCACCAATCGCACCAATGGAAGTAAAATTCTTTAGATGTTATCAATTAATGATGAATGGTACCACATGGGGGTTGGTGTAAGTAACATCTAAAGACCCACAGCATCGTACAAGTACCATTCCTTGTTCCTCGGTGGTTTTTCTTGGAGATGTACAATGAATTCTACCACTAGAACAGTGCTTGGTGTCTGGTTGGAGCTACCCATAGTGTCTTACTGCACTGCTGGATCTTCATGTACCTGGAAGGAGCTGTGTCTCTCTCAGAATGAACCAAGAGCATATAAGACTTGTGTAAAATAGTTTGTGATCTCATTAACCGAAATGGTTCTGGAAAGATGAAAACTGGCGCTGGCTTGTCTGGAAGCTTATTGTGTGTGATGCCAGTGAATCACCATGGATGGTCACATGCAGTGTTTTTCCTGGTGAGAAATTAATGTTTAGAGGTTGCAATAGAGCATGAAGACTGCAAAAGCCACCATATGCCTAATTCCTGGCTTCTCAGAGTTTGTTATTCTCACATTGGGAAGCTTTCTTTTTTATTGCAGTAAAAATAATGACAAAAGGTACAAAAAGAACTGAATTAAACCTCAGTATTTCAGTGTCTTCAGTGTGGTTTTGAAATGGACGTTTTCTTTGCAAACATATTGTAAAATGTGTTGTGTGAGGAACTGTCCAGCCAGGTGGCAACAGCTGCTCTCTGGCAATGAGCCATCCTCCTGACAGGTTTTTTTTTTTTTTTTTTTTTTTTTTTTTAACAGTGTGATTAGCTGGCAGAAGCGGACTGCTAACACATCAAATTATTTGACTTGGACAATTTTTACACCCAGACTCTAAGTGTTATCATTATCCTTGATGAATCATGTTCATTCTTTACTTTTATGAGACAATCCTTGACAGGCTTTCCTTTACAAACCATGCACATTTTTACCAAGGTGCTAAATTTGAGGAATAGATTTAGAATCAGAGGCGTACTGGTGTGCACATGCTCAACAGCTGAACAGCTTTCTGTCAGTCAGGAAGTATTTAACAGCTGTCTGACTCTTTGCCGTGTCTGTGCCGCCCAGGTTGGTTCCTTCTTCATGATCAACCTGTGCCTCGTGGTCATTGCCACCCAGTTCTCAGAAACCAAGCAGAGGGAGCATCAGCTGATGCAGGAGCAGCGAGCTCAGTGTTCGTCCTCGTCCACCCTGGCCAGTGAACCGGGGGACTGCTACGAAGAGCTTTTCCAGCTGGTCTGCCACGTCCTCCGCAAGGCCAGGAGACAAACCGTCAACCTCTTCAACACCTTGCGAGGGAAGCCGCGAGGCTTCAGTGGCGTTGGGAGAGGCAGAGGAGGACGGGACGGGAGGGACAGGACGGCAAATGGACGAGGAGGACGTGAGAGGAGAGCGGTGCCGAGACAAGGTTCCTGAATCGATCGGTGTCTCAGGACATGCTCCATACACTCGCCGTCTAATCCTCCCTGTTTGTATCTCAGCAGGTCCTCCCTGTCCCCATCATCATAAACCAGACCACGGCTCGCCGGCTGAAGCCATGGCCGTCTCCGCCGCCTCTGCCACAGATGGCTGCCCTCAGTGTGCCGCCGCACTGACACTGAGCGACGGGGCGGGAGCGGTCCGCGGAGCGGCCGACGACGAGGCAGGCGAGGGCGCCGTGGAGGAAGCGGACAGAGAGGGCGGCCAGTCTGGCGGCAAGGAGAAGGGCGAGAAAGGTCAGGACAGCTCAGGAAGCCACGGGTGCTGCGGGCCAAAGAAGAGCTGCAAGGATCTGTGGTACGACACAAGGAAGAAGCTGTGGGGCATCGTGGAGAGCAAGTACTTCAATCGAGGCATCATGATCGCCATCCTGATCAACACCATCAGCATGGGCATCGAGCACCATGAACAGGTAATGGGTCGCCTTTCATCTCTTCACCCTCTGTGCTCCACTTCGCCCTCTGTGAAAACTTCCATGCTCTCTCTCTGTTCCGTTTAAACCTGTAATCTGTCTCTTTACCTGGAAGAACTCAGCAGGCGCTGCTCTGCATGTTCAGTAAAACTGCACAGCAAATCAAAGGAAGCTGCTTCCTTTGCAGTTTCCTTTCTGTAAAGCGTCATGTGACATTGGGATGACTGAAGGGTTCAACAATTTTCTGTTCATGTCCTTTTGACACGCAAATAAGCAATGCTTCTACGTGAAAAGACGTGTTTTTTTGGATTAATGATAATATTTAACTAAATGCAGATAATCAATTCCCCCTATTGGTATCTATCAATAGTTTTTCTTTGTTCCATTCTACCTTTGACTTTTTCTTTATTCCTTTTTTTGAACATATTTTCCCAGAGAATTTGGTTTCAGATTATGAAAACATTAATCTGTACATCCGTTTTTAGGACAGACAGATTGGTTTCGTCAGCTGGTCAAATTTACCTAAAGATTCTGGTCTGACTTTATAAATCTACATTTGTTACTCCAAATGAACTCACAGCTGTTATCGTCCTGCTGCATTCAAACCACAGTCTGTCGGTGAAAATCTTGAATATGATCCATCCATCTGCCCCGTTCTCCTCCAAACATCAAGGTTCTTGCTGTTTAGGTTGATATGGTCGTAGATAACCCACTACAATCACATAAACTCACAGTGGAATCGGCTGCCTCCAGAAATGATAAGGACGACCAACCATGTTGTCTTAAAATCTTACCGAACGACTGCACTGATCAATAATAAAATTATGCTGAAATAATGCAAATTTTGCAATTCTATTGTTTCTTCTTCTTGTGCCTTAAAATTCTTAACTTGATCACTCAGTCTTATAAAAGTGGGCTTAAATCTGAATGTGAGTTGTGAAATGCCTGTTTTTCGCTGTGTGTATGAATGTAATACTTTTTATTTTGATGTAGAATGAACCCCAGGAAGAGTAGTGTCTAATGTGTAAAGACTGATGGGGAGATAGATAGATAGATAGATAGATAGATAGATAGATAGATAGATAGATAGATAGATCTGGCATCTGTTTAGTAACAGGAAGAAACCTGCAGATTTAAACCTCTTCTGCCCTGTTAACAAAATACTCATATTCTAATCTACCTGTCCTCCTACCTGATGCTTTGTGCAGGGATGATGATGATGATGATGATGATGATGATGATGATGATGATGATGATGATGATGATGATGAAGCCGACTGTTGCAAGACAATTACTATATTTTAACAAGAGGAAAAAGGACACTGATCAGTTTGAAGTAGATTGAAGATAGATGATTTGTGCCTCATTTCTTGTAATGCATACAGTCGCTCTCCCTGCTTTGACCGGTATCCCAGTGTAACGACAGCTCTGCTGCCTGCAGCCTGGAGCTCTTCATCTACTCCTCCACACTGTTGATTTTTCCTCTGTTAATTCATAATCCCTCGAGAAAGGGATTCCCCAGCCGAACAGGACAGACAGCTCAGGTTAGATGAGAGGATGCAGAGGAAGTTTGTAAGAGAAAGAGCACATTTCACAATGGTGAACTTTGGTTTAGACGATATCCAACGAGGTCTGCAAGTGAAATGAGAATAAAATAATTTCTGTGATGTGCTTGTATTTATGTTTCCTTTTTCTGATGTCTTTCCGCTGCTCTGGTTTGTACATTCTTTGTCTTTCTATCAATATTTCTCGCTATACCATCGCCCACTCACGGCTGCCACCGCCGCAGTGGTGGGTCGTCTCTCATCTCAGGGGTGGCTAAAAATAGAGAGAGACACAACGAGGAAGGCAGGGAGAGACTTTGCTGCTTTAATGTTGGGGTGGGGGTGGGGGTGGGGGGGGGGGGGTTATTGTGAGCTGGAATGTCTGTGGTGTCGCTGTCTGCTTCGAAAACTGGAGTCACGCCTCTTTCTGTTTGTCTTACTGTGATTCTTACAAACATTCAATCAAACAAATGTTAAGTAATCTGATCTGTACTGTCATGCAGCCTGTCAGCTTCGAGGCCGATCGGACCATGTTTGGGCTGTTTACTCTGCACTTCCTGTTTCCAGCAGGCGGCGCTGTTACTGAGTGTTTGTGGCCATGTGGCTGTGGTCAGGACTGTTTAAAGTTTGAGGCCGATTGGATTATGCTCACTGCACCTCCCGTCTGTTCCTGTTACAGACAAACGTAACCTCTTGTTTGAGGATGAGACCCGTAGCTACAGTTTGATGGATAATATGATGAATTGGGTTTTGAGCATAGTGTACACTAATTATTCTAGAGGAACTGATCCCCATTTTAAACCGGATGCATGGCGCCCTGGCATGGCTGTGTCATGTTGCGTCCTCCCCAGCGGTCCTGTGCTGTCACCCATCACATGCGTCTGCATTACAGAGAAATTTTATTATATATTTTGCATCATTTGTGCTTAATGTTGTGTATTTTGAACTACTTTGGCTGCTATAGTGCATACGGACACAATGCATTGTGGGTATTGTAGTTAGTGTTCAGTCCTCATATGGCACACAGCTGATTGATTCCCTGTGCAAGTTCAGTACAGACATTAATAAATCATTAAATGTCTTCCTGGGTCCGTATTTCCAGAAGAAGAGGTGAAGACAGAACACTTGATGGTGTGTAGAACATGTCTGGACTGTCGTCGGTGTGTTACGGGTGTGGATCGAGGACCCCAGGCTGAGTTTGAGTTGTAAAAGTCGATATTTTTCATGGTTAGCATGATGGGAGTTGGAGCTTTTTTCTTTACATACATATGGCTCCAAAAGTCAATAAAAATACCATCTCATGATATTGTTGTATGGTCCAGGTAAGCCGTGGTGCATCCTCCACTTTAAAACCCCCTGAATTGCAAAATACAATTTAATTCTAAAAAAAGTCATTTTTTTAAAAAAAGAAAACATTTGAATCATCTAGCATGAAACACAGATATTCACAGTAAGAAACAGTTGATACAGGTTGATTACAGTATATATACAGTTGATTCAGGTTTCTGATTCAAATTCCACTACAAACGCTAAAACTTTACCATACTTATAACTACCATATCCATCAGGTTGTACATTTCAGTGGAGGTGCCTGAAAAAAATGACTTTGTCACAGCTTGAAACAACCCTTATTAGCCAGAAGCAGCTTCCAGGGTATTTTGCAGGGATATTTACATTTACATATTTGCAGGCATACTTTATGCATTTTATAAAAGTAAAAATAAATCAATAAAATGTTTTAATCTTTCTTATTCTCTTCATAAAATGATGTGAAGATACAGAAATGCAAACGATATGGAATTGACAGTGATTTTCCTCCAGACTGAATAGATTCCGATGAAGTGTGCAAACCAGGTCTTTTGACCAGTAGACAACACCTTCAGCCTCACAAGTGCTGAGTGAAAAGTCATATTTGCCATTCCACATCCATCCATCTATCCTTCCATCTATTCATCGATCTCTCGATTCGTCCATCCTTCCATTTCTCCATACATTCATGCTTCCTCCATCCTTCTTCTGTACCGCTTTAAAGCTGTTCAGCTTCACGTGGTACTGGAATCAAAACCAGCTAACTCTGGGGGAGGGTGACAGGTCACCAGTTAATCAGAGGGTAAAGGTCACAAATTAACCTCTCCTGCATGTGTTTGGATAGTGGAAAGAAACCTGAAGGATACCTGAAGAAATATCTGAAGGAAACATGCAAACTCCACAGAGAAAGGCCCCGGATGGTATTTGAACCAGAATCTTTTAGCTATGAGTTGCGAGCACTAACCACTGCGGCACGGCGGGTGTTTTCAGCTGGAATCAGAGAGATAAAGTCATTAACCAGTTGGAGTTACAATCTCAACTTTAGATAATGTATTACTGAGAATCCAACTTATTTAAAATGAACAATCAAGTCGAGAACAGTGCAGTGGACCAGAAGCAAACTTCCTCAGAGTTCAGGTGGATCAGGTGTCGTCTTCTCGGAGGCTTACACCCACACTCCAGCGTTAAATCCTCTTAAATACATTGATAGCATATCTCCTTCCGTGTATCCTCCAGACTCTGGGTACCAACTGTTGATGCATAATCTTCTATTCATCTTCTAAAGAATACAGTTTGTATTTGTTCTCATTAAAACACATGTGAGACACTAGTATTAAAATAACTCACAAACCATCCAAGGATGACAAGAAGAGCGAAGGCTCAGATGAAGATGTGACCCTCGTTCAGGAGGAATTCTCACATTTAAGACATTTTCCCACCACAAAGCGTTTTCCACCAAACAGTATGAACTGCTCAAGTGAGAAGAGAATTCAGCAGCTGTTTGGGAATTAATAATACATCTTCATGAGAGGCACTTTGGGGATTAGTCACAGATGGACGGGGATCAAATGGTTTTCTGTCGCTGCCAAAATGTCAAGACTGATACCCAAACGGAAATGACTGGATTGATGGGGTCACGGTTTTGGGGGATACTCCCATTTCCAACAAAAGAAAAAAAAAAAATCCATATTCAGAAAATACAATCAATTATTCAATCAGTATGAAAGACTCACCCAAGATTTGGATTCGTCAAACAGTTTTTACGTCTTTATATTGGTAACATCGAAAACTTTCCACTCTGGTCCAGGGATCTGCATTATTTCCATCCAGAGCAGCTTTATAATCCTCAAAAAATTAATTTTGTTTGAATCACAGAGCCTCATAAGAGACATGTTTGTTCCCCAGAGTGACAGGTAAACAAGGGGATGTTTATAATGACTGAACAATGACACACATTCGAGGCTCTGGTGTTGTTATGATGTCCATTATCACTCTGCTTACATTTATTCATAAAACAACAGCAGGGGGTCGGTTAATTACTCTCAGGGGATTGTTGAATATGAATGAAACATGTAAAAAACAAAGCAAACAACAAAAACAGGTGTTGTGCACAACAGGGGTCGGACTGATGTTGAAAAAGCATCTGAATAATGTAAAGGCTACAAAGGCTGAGCTTCATTGTAAAGCCCCACTGACACGATGGAGACTTCAAGAGAAAACAGAAAATTTCCATTTCATTTCCTGTGCTCATTTATGCGACAGTGTTGCTGGGAGCCACGGAAAATGCAACTTTTTGGATGCTTTTTTCTCGGGAGCCGTTTCAACAGTTTGGGTTCAGTTCCTCTGAGCACCAGTATCGTGTAAATGGACCTAGAAAAGTTCCATATTTTCACTTGAAAACATTTGGTCTGGCATAAAGAAAAAAAATTTGACGGTCACCTGCAAAAACAACACAGAGAATTACAGTTCACCCCCAGCTCCAACTAGTAACAGGTGCTAACTACCACTGCAGTGCCGTCATGTGATTGGTCCACCAACGCATAACACAGTCATCACTAATTTTTCAAACGTCATGTGTCCAAATAGATAATTTATAATACAGCAGCATAAAAAAACCTACTTCATTGCTTTTGTTTATCTGTTTCTTTCCACTTTTGAAAGCAAATTACTTGAAAAAATGAGTCAGGATAAAGTTTAGTTCACAAATAGAGAGTTTTCTTCTGTCATCCGACAATGTGACGTCGCACCGCTGCTCTTCTTGTTTGGTTCTATACATCAGCCACCCGGAAAACGCGAGTCTTCAGATGTGTCCCTGGGTCTGCAGTAATGAGACGGCAGTAATGGATCTCCAGGGGCCGCCGACTGTTTGGCTAGTCCGAACACTGGTGGGCACACATCATTAGCTCGTGTTTTCACACCGCTAAACACTCATTAGAGTCACAAACACACGTCTTATGGCAACGTGCGCGGATGCACACATGCCCATGTAAATGCAGCGCTCATGGATTCCAGGGTGGCCAAATGTCACAAGTGTCATTGCTGAAGCAACCGGGGACGTCTGTTGAATGGTGATGTACTGGAAACCATGACTGGGCCGAATTTAGCCCTCTGTGTGAGAGTTCATTCTCATATTGAGCAAACACAGCAAGGAGGACGAAAAGACAAGAAAGAAACCTAAACAGGGTCATAAAGAGCTGAAGAGAAAAACTTGCTCCTTTTCTTTTTTCTTTCATATCTCCTGTTCTTCTTTTAGTCTTTCTTGTCTCTTAATCCTCTCCTCATGATCCCTCTCATCTCCTCTTTATCCCTGCACCCTGCTAGCCAGAGGAGCTCACCAACGTTCTGGAGATCTGCAACATCGTCTTCACCAGCATGTTCTCCTTGGAGATGATCCTCAAGCTAACGGCTTTCGGCTCATTCAACTACCTGAGGAATCCCTACAACGTCTTTGATGGAATCATCGTCATCATAAGGTGGGAGATTGCTCACTTTGATTGGTTCCTGTCTTTACCATGAGATTTGTCCATTTGTGTTCATAAACTAATAATCTTAACCTGATCAAACCTCAGGAGACTCAATCACACAAGCGTAAAGCTTTGGAGCCAAAGTTTGTCTTTTCTCTGAAAGTGACTGATGGACTTGAGTTTTGATGCTTTTCAGGTTTGTCAGGCAGTTCTGAAAACAAGCTGCTTGTTAACGTATTCATATTTGTCATATTGCCATCTGATTGCTATCTATGTACCACCTGTATGAATTGTGGATGCCAAATCGTCATCCAGCCAAAAACACTTTTTTTTTCTCTGTGGTTGTGTGTGTGCCTCCAGTTCCATGTGTGTCTGCACCTTTGATCCTGCTGGTGTGGATTTTTTTCGCGATTCATCAGTTACAAACCTTTGTCTGTGATCCCCATTATAACCCCGGAGATCAAATACACATCAAAGCAACTAAAACCGAACAAGATCAAATGTGCAGCCCTTCACAGAAGATCCATGTTGATTGAACATATCTACATCTGTCTTCTTATCTCTTGCACCACAAACAATTTCCCTCTCTTGATTTATCTGAATGTCCTCAGCTATTCATACAGCGCCGCTCGGTGAAAAGTGGCCCGTTCAATCTGTGCAGGATGGGAGCAGGCGTTATTTTGATGTCCTGAGTGGAGCCTTTGAAAGCTACAAGCATTAGAAGACCCATTTCTTTTCAGGCAGATTTCCCTCTCTGGAGAGGCTCTCTTTTCATAAATATTACCCAACAGAACACAAAGAGATGACAAGTTAAATCGCATCCTCTCTGCAGTTTGAGCAAACAGAAACTGAAACATTTAATTTAAAGGTGCATTAAGGAGTTTGCACGTTTCATTCGAAACAGCGGCCCCTGCAGGCCTTGGACGGAACTGCAGCTTTGTTAAACACTATGCCTGTGGCTTGCGTCCAAGTACTTGCACGGAAGAGGGAAACTCCTTCCTCGCTCTTTAAGTAGAGCTCGAGTAAAATTTAAGTTTCTTTTGCCTGGTGGAGTCTGTGCTGGAGCTGTGGCAGTGCTAGAAGCCGGTCTTTTCTTACTTTATGGAAGATCTATCCTCATACTGCTCAGCTGTTGCTGCTTAGCGTCTAGTGGAGTAATGGCGGACAAAACGAAACTTAAGGATATCAGGTCAGTGGGAGCGCACATCACGTCATATCATCTCAAATTCTCCCCCCAAAAATGCTAGTGCCGGACCGGCACTGCAACTTTTAAGTGAGAATTTAGCGCTGTTAGCGGTACTTGCAGGGAATATGTCAGGGCACATTGTACACATCATTGAATATTTGTAACATATTTATGGTGGAAAATAAGTATTTTTAAAGTTGAAAAACTCCTTAATGCATCTTTAAGGTATTTGAGCATGACATCCGTTGGTAGTATCCACAGGTAGGCATTCTCTTAAAGGTGCTGTAGGCAGGATTTTGCTAGTCAATGCTAATGTTTCTGTGTTTTCTTTGGATTAAATGTTAGAGTATCCATTGATAATCCTTTAGGAGTGTAGCATAACTACACTACCACGAGGGCGCAGCGTTTCCATCTGTCTCTGTTCTGAGCTGAAAAGGAATCTCGACAGCTCCAGGTATATTTGACCAATCAGAAGAGCCCATGAGACTCTAACCGTGATTGGTCGAGGGGCGTTCGTCGCACGTCATTGTGGGAGGGGCTTAATTTGCGTAAGGGCGTGATGTCAGAGAAAAAAGGACAGGATTGGCTGTGCTGGGTTTCAAGTCGCCATCTTAGATGGGTCGAATCGCCATCTTGCTTAGGTAACCCTAAGCAAGATGGCGGAGATGCCGAATCCTGCCTACAGCACCTTTAAGGGAGCACATTGATTACCTGAAGGTAGGTTCGTCATCTAGAACCTGATCAGAAAATCCCACTATTCACTGTCTCTTCTCCATAAGTGAATATAAGCACAGATGAGGTAAAAAGTGTGTGTTCAGGGGATTCAATGCATGGACTTATGCTGAATCCCATTTCACCCCTGAGCCCTCCCCCTTGGCCCTACCCCTCGTTTTGCGCGTTCACGTGGAGGGGTAGGAGTGTCCCAATTGTCATTATAATGTAGGGGTAGGGCTAAGAAGGAGGGCCAGTCACCCCTCCAAAAGGAGATTCTCCCAAGGCACACTTCAAACAGAGGGGTATGATCCAGTGGCGGCCGGTGGTGAGGGGCAGTTGTTCTGTCAGCCTAGACCGTGACTGGCGGGCGGGGTTAATTCACTTCTGTATTGGCGGGAGCGATCGTTTCCACACCCGCGCATTCCAGGCGCATTCCAAACACAACAGATAGACAATTATTTTCAATAAACTGGTTTCTTCAACACTGCCTGCCTGGAATGCACAGATGGGAAACGAGCGCACCAATGCGGAAGTGAATTAACCCCGCCCACCACTGACGGTCTAGGAGAACAAAACAAGCGCCCCTCGCCACCGGCCGCCACTGGATGACAGATTTCTCAGAAAGCCTTCCAAGATCGGCAAGATGGCGGCGTCCGCATGGCTCTCCATCCATTTTCTTCTGGAACTTGGTGGCTTCATCGTTGAGTCTCCCAGAATATATCCAAACTTGGTCGTCTGTCCCTACGAATATTCTATACTCATGATTACTAATTATAGCATGGTAGTATTGTGGTTTTATTACAAAAATAAGCAACAGCACCAACTGATGGCCCAACATGAAAATTACATTACAAGAACACTGTTTTCACTTGAAACTCCAGTCTGGTCAGGGTCACACCAGTCCAGGTAAGTATGGGTATCGAGGAAAAATCTTCAGAAATTCCATCAAGTCCATTTGTGTTTGAAATGAGAAGGACAAGTTTGAACAGTGATCTCAACGGAACGTTCTTTCTTGTGGTCCTGTTTTGCCTGTTTGTGTCGCAGTGTGTGTGAGATTGTCGGCCAGTCCGATGGCGGTTTGTCCGTGTTGAGGACCTTCAGGCTGTTGAGGGTGCTGAAGCTGGTGAGGTTCATGCCGGCCCTGAGGAGGCAGCTGGTGGTCCTGATGAAGACCATGGACAATGTGGCCACCTTCTGCATGCTTCTCATGCTCTTCATCTTCATCTTCAGGTGAGGTTATCAGGCTGTGTGTTAACGCTGGAGTTTGGTGTTGTAGTTAAGGCCACCTCACCTGAAACCAAGTAAAAACCAAAACCAAGACTTAAAGGGGGCAAGACTGAGTCAAGACCAGGACCTTGAAAATGTTTTCTCGAGACGAGACCACTATGAAGAGCTACAGTACTGCTTGACTCTGTTGACCTACAGTCATTCTACATCAGGTTCAGTCTGTTTACACCCTTTTCCTACTATTCTGATTTTGTTTTCAGGGAAAAGACTCAGAAATATTTCTAAAATCTTGTGCTTTTTAGCTTGTTGACTGGGTTTTCTGTGTTCTGGCTGTGACTGCATAACAGAGGGCTGCACTGTTCTCCAGCAGCTATTAACCCCAGGTACAAAAATAACAGACACTTTGAGATCTAGTTAGATTTCACGACATAAACAGAGAAAAACATCAAAAGGACAAATTTAGATGAGCTGAAAAACCAACACACACTTTTGAAAACTCAAAGATCTTTTAATGAATAATCAATGTCCACAGGACTTGTTGTTTCTAATCCTCCTTGCAGCTCCACTGGTTCCTTTGCCCATTATTCTAATTTGTTTTCAAGGGAGGTTCACACAGGTTGAAGTTGTGTTATTTCAGATGACAACACGCAATAATGTGCTGTTCTCGGTTCAATTTTCTTTTTTCTGTAAAATCATCACTCCTTAGAAAACTTTGGAGTGTTTTATCATCAAGTTAAATCTATGTAAAGTAAGTTGAATCCACTGCATGTCACAGTTACGATTCTACCAATACCAATGTGTGTGTGTGTGTGTGTGTGTGTGTGTGTGTGTGTGTGTCTTTGTACTTTAATTAACTGTCATGTTGATTTACAGCTGAAACAAATCATGAAAAACAGTCCCGGTTTCATCAGCTCCCGTTTTACAATCGCTGCTGGGTTTTGTAAAAGAAGGATCCAGCGCCATGCAAGAAACCTTTATTACAACTGTAGGCAATTAACTCCATATCCAAGCACCCGGTCTACTGCTTTTAAAAGTTTAATGTGGTGCTTCACAGCGACGGTGAGGCCACGGGAACAGATGCATTCTTCAAGCTCGCGGTGCATTCAGATGTTCACATTTATCTTCATAACTGCAACTAAGACACTGTTAAAGTGTAAAAACAAGCATTAACACAAAAAAAATCCAATAGTATCCAATCATTACCTTATCGTTCATCTGAAACTAGGGTACCTTAACTAGTCTTTCACACACAAGCCCCAAAACCTGTGTTCAAACTTCCATACAGTGGAAATGTTCTCATCTGGTCCAATCAGCCAGTCGGAGTGAGGATTATCATGTCTCAGTTCACATTCATTTATGTGTTTGTTCCCACAGATGATTCTAATTCTAACAGGTGAACCTTTCTGTGTTGTAGCATCCTTGGAATGCACATCTTTGGCTGTAAATTCAGTCTGAAGACGGAGACCGGAGACACGGTGCCAGACAGGAAGAACTTTGACTCTCTGCTTTGGGCTATCGTCACTGTTTTCCAGGTAATCTTTAAACCACTGCCTACAAGCTGTATGCAGAGGACTGATGCACATTTCTTCATCTAAGTACTTTGAGGACCCACAAATACTAGTGGTGGTTAATGATCATTGATAAACGTTCAAAGGATGAGGATGATGATGTTGATGATAAAGACACATCCATGTGTTGTTCAGTCATAAATCTGTACTTTGGCTGAACGTCCTCATTCACGTCCCTTTTTGTTTTTCCGAATGTTCTCCTTCTGGAAGATCCTGACCCAGGAAGACTGGAACGCGGTTTTGTACAACGGCATGGCAGCCACCTCGCCGCTTGCCGCTCTTTATTTTGTGGCACTCATGACGTTCGGCAACTACGTGCTCTTCAACCTGCTGGTGGCTATCTTGGTGGAGGGCTTTCAGGCAGAGGTGAGTGAACTCATTGCTGCTTGAGTGTGAACTGCAAGGCATGGTCTCTGTCCAGCATTAGATTGGTATCCGCGCTTTTAATTGAATTGCTGATGATTGAGGTGTGTGGGGCCAGTCTTGGTCATCTCCTTCATTGCTACCCCTCAACAACTGTTAATTGGAGTCACCCTGCATGAGGAGAGGTGACACTTGTCAAATTATCGCTGACATGTTACGCAGCCCCCAAACAGCTGCGAGGAAATACAAGAAATAAAGATGCTTCCCCTCAGCGAGTTAATATTCCAACCTTCTATTATCACACGCTTCTGTTAATGAAGCATGACCCCGTGAATCGATGGAGCAAGAACAACCAACCATCATGTGCTCACTTCTCTAATAAGATGGAAATCACCCTGTGTTGAGACAAACGGAGCACTGGAGGCATTTGAGTTCTGCTGGGCCCAGAAATAAAGCTCAGGCAGGATTATAGGGTCCAACACATACCAAAAAAAAAAAAAAAAACTTTACCCATCAACACTCAGAACACGAGTTTGAAAAATACAAAGCAAGATGAACTCATGCTTCTATGTTGTGTCCACCAAATTCTGACTTGACGGTCTGATTGCTGTGTCTAAAAATATGTCAGACCTGATCATATGGTTCCAGCCTTCGGTTGTTCCCTGTTGGAAATTTGCTCGATTGATTGATTGATTGGTTGATGAGTCTTTGTAGAAGCACCGTTTGTTTCCAGGTGTTCAAAGATGGCCTGCTGAATTTCTGTCATCTCAAAACTGCTTGATTATTTTCCTCTGAACTTTGAAACAACCCGACACCTTCATGAACAGCTGGATTTCTCATTTTCTGACCATTCTTTGGAAATGCTGCACACTGACATGGAGAGAGATAATCATATAAGTTATACTTTGGAGGATGACCAACAATGAGATCTCAACCAAATGGGATGTCACCATATAGATGTGAGTCCCTTCATTCACTCAAACCGAAACACATTATATACATAGTGTAGTCCAATGTAAAAGTACTGAAAATCTCACCGTAATGGAAGCCTTTAAAAAAAAATGTTTTGTTTTAGAAAAGAAAAAAAAAGGGAATTGTGGAGTGCTTTTATTAAAAGAAAAGAAAAGGAAACATATTGGCACTCTATATATTCTTAGATACTTCATAGATGTATTAAAATCCCTTGATTTTTGTGTGTATCTGGTGTTACAATGCATTAGAAGCCTTCCTCTTCTGCTTTAATTACATTATGGGAGAATCATGAAACCATCTTGCATCTTGACAAGTCAGAGACCCTGGCGTCTTTTCCAACCGGCAGCTGACATTCATCTTTTTTCAGTTTAACCTTCGGCCGGGGCCACTTGCACCCCTGCTGGTTTTCATGATCGCGGAACAGATTGCCATGCTCACAGTGGGTTTGCACAGAAACTCTTCAGCTTCAGTTTTCATTCATCTGGTGTCCAGAGAAGGAAATGTGCTCATTTTAAACAAACAAGCAGCAGAAGCAGCCGAGGTTTCAATGAGTTTCAAGTCAGTTTCAGTGGAAAGATTAAAGAGTCAACCATGACTCTTGATCTCTATTAAAAGACATAATGGTGGTGTCGCACTGGAGTTTTCCAGGTTTCATATTGAGCCTATACGTGTTAGAGAGACCTGCCCCACCTTTTGAAATCCACTAGATGCAGTCTAATTTCTGACAGGTTTCTAAAAACGCTGCGAAACGTCACTGTCAGTCTGCTGTCAGACTCACACACGCCGTTACTGGAGAATTGTAGCGCGCTTGAGTAACCCAGTTAGGCTTTCAGACACAGATCAGAGCGTTGCCACATCTATGTGGCGTGTCTCTATGATGTGTGAAATGGAGGGAAAACACTGACACAGATGACGAGCCTTCAGATTGATCTCTCTGAAATACCAGTTGTCCAGTGTGTCTTTGTGCCATTCGCTCGGTTATTTGGCCTCTTCTGGCTCTCACACTCCTTCCACTCATCCAATCTGTGTCTTCTGCTGTTAAACTCTCAGGATTATTGAGTCAATTTACCCCAACAGTGAAAACTGTAAGAGGAATTCCACCGCTCTTCACCAAACTCCCAAGGGGTTCTGAAGTCGGTCGGTTCAGAGTTTAAGACTTATTCTGAAGATGAGACGGATATCGGGAGCGCTGGGGAATGAAAATTGCTTGGTGGGAGGCAAAACAGCCTTGAATTGATTGCACTCCAGAGATTAACAGTAATCTATTGATTCTGCCTCTATTTTCATTCATTTATTTGATTTGGGCGATCATACTATGAATTGTACGCTTTTCTAGGAGTGTAATTTCCATCTCTTTTGCAGATGTTGGTGTCAAATTACAAATGTTGCAATATTGGTTCAGTCCTTCTGCAGCTTAACAGATCAAAGCTAAGGAACAAGACACAGTCATAGTTTTGTGAGCATTGAACTTTTACTTGACCAAAGATTTTTATAATTTTCCCCATGTTCATAGTCTAACCTGATCTCGGTGTGCAGCTATATCATCATCTGATTGTTAAATATTTATAGATTACTATTATGAAGAAAGAATTTACAAAATATGGTCACTTGCGAAATAAATGGTTGAAGAACTCGAAGCTAAACTAGTTTGACTGACTGAGGTAATGGCGTAAACATCTGCAGACATAACTCCACAAAAAGAGATTCCGATGTAAGCCTGCTCCAGGTCCAGGTTATAAAGAAATGGATCAAAATAGATCACTGTCTTCATCTTTTATGGGGAAAACATGTTTTTGTTTTGTCTTATTCTTGTTTCTTTCTCTGCAGGGCGATGCGAACCGTTCCTACTCAGACGATGACCGCTCGTCTTCCAACTTTGATGAGAGTGAGAAACACGAGTCAATCAAGTTGTCTGGTGAGAATACATTTCTCCTTTAAGCGAACCTCAGATGGAGTCCACCAAGCGGTAAATGCTCAGCTTAACCTTCTTCCACACCAGTTTTCTGTCATGTTTATCTTCGGATCAGTGGATAATATAACGGGTTGGAGGATGTGCCAGGCTGCTGGTTCAAACTTTGTCTTCAGAACTTTGCCTGGCTTTAAGACCTTGATATATTAATGACACTGGTTTATTTTTTATGGGTTTGTAGTCACAGTACCATGTTTTGTTATTATCCTCTTTTCATTGTTTAGTTAATGTCTTTTTTTCATGGTAGCACCCACTAGTGGTCTAAAGTAAAAACTTTTTTCATCATTTCCATGTTAATGTGTCGTTTTAAGAATGTTGCCAAGTAAACATGAACATTTTCTGAAACAAAAACCTAAACCGATGCAATTTCACTTGAAACGTTGTGTAAACGGGGCTTGAAGCCACTCTTGATGTTTAAAGTTGTCACGTCAACTGTTACTGTCATCTTTACCGGCATTTTGAGTAAAGATAGCTCATTCATGAACTGCAGGATGTTGAAATAACATTTATGAACCTCTTAGGTTTAATAACAGCATCTAGATTCAAAGCACCAACAGTAATTCAGAAACAAAGATGTTGTTGGTTGGGTAAACGTTTCTGAATCAGTTCTTCGGGTTCTGAGCGTGCTGCCAGCAGAACATGACTCACTTCCATTCTCACAGTTTAAACCAGACTGATCTGATAGCATAATGAGATGCTACAGAACATACTGCACCGAGACAGTGGTCCTTGGTGTTTTCAGTGATGCTTCTTTAAAGGAAGGCTGGAAGCGCTCAACCCACTAAGAGCGAGACAGGAGTGCATGCCAAAAGCTTACAAAACTTGTGAGAACTCGGAGAGGAGCCAGCAGCCTTCAAAGATGAATGGACTCTATGGGCTGCTAACAATGAACCTGCCGCAGCCCTCCTCAACAGAGCCGACAAACAATGCAGTTCAGAGAGGATTAAGCATGAGTTCAGAGGCTGGGGAAACGGCTCCTATACTTTCTGAGTGGGCTGCTGCTCAGGCGGAGCGATGCCTGCAGTGCAGTGGAAGCGAAAGGTGGACAGACGACAAGGTCCTCTCTGTCCCCTGAGGCCCTGTTTCTGCAGCATTCCAAAGGAAAATGCATTGTTTTTTGTGTTTACTTGGCGACATTTTGAAAACAGTGTCCATTTGCACAAAAACAGGCCACTAGTGGGTGCTGCTGTTTGATTTTGTAATGAAACTAAAAACACAAATGCAGGCAGGAAACAGTATGAAAATTCCGAGTACATACATTTGTATGGATGGATGATGAAGTTGGATTGTTATTACAGGTGACTCTCCACTGTAAAGCTGCCTCAGAGAAAGCAGGCATACGAGAAGATGTGTTTTTAGCAGGGGGGGCGGGGGTTGCCAGCTGAATGAATGAATGATTTTTTTTTTTTCCTGCTGCATAGTTCTTCAACGCACATTCAGCTGCTAACCGGCTAACTGGCTACCATAAGCTACACTTAAATAAAGCATGAAGAAGTTTCACGAAATTCACATTTTATTCCATTTTTGTTCTCCGTAAAGCAGCCTTCAGTCACTCACCACAAGACAAGAGCAAACAAAACCACTTCAACAGCATTAAACTGTCATTTTAGGCGCTGTCCTTGGTGCTGAAGATGCAAAAACCACCGGATTGGTCTATACTCCGAAACTCACTACCTCTGACATGACAGGGAGTGAAGACTGATCCAAATGAAAAGTTTTAAGCGTACAGCCAGTATGCCCCCCCCCCCCCCCCCCCCCCCCCCCCCCCCCCCCCGTTTCCCCACTAGTGACTGGGAGTCGTCCATCGACTAATCAGGATGCAGGAGAACTGTTCACTACCGCCGTGGTTCGCATGTGCAGCAGCTGCATTTTCCCCAGTTTCCAGATGCTGCTCCAACACAGCATTTGTGCTCTCTTCGTGGCGATGGAGCTTAAGTGTCTTTTAGAGTTATATTTTCCCCAGTTTCCATGGAGATTAAGTTGGAGCAGTTTTCAAAAAGTAGTGTTTCCAGTGTCTCCGAGCAGCTCTGTCACATGAACGAACACCTGAAAGGCAACAAAAGTTTTCACTCCAAAACATTACCTTGAAAATGGAGCTTTTCACTCTCAGGCCACATTTACTGATAATCAGGTGTTTCAGAAAAATTGACATTTCCTCCTCTACACTGTAAATGCAAACAATGACATGACTTAGGTGTAAATACTATATTCAACTTAATTCATGCTAGTTTTTGAAGTTTACTTTGTTTCACCAAGTTTTCTGTACTTTGTCCATGCTTAGTTGTTCCACTCAGTGATATTTACTCAACTCTTCTGAGTGTGTGGCACAGTTTGTGACCATTTCCGCTTGGCGTGCGTTTACCAACGAAGAAGAACGAGGCATGAACATGCAAGCTGTTGAAGCGGTGCAGACAGCCCCAATACGACAGGCTGGTGTTGATTCCGGCTTTTGTTTGTAATTTGAAAGTCCGGACTCCCGATGAAGACGTGGTGTTGGGGAGGTTCTTGTAAAGCCACCAAGCTTTAATCTGTAACGTTTCAGTCAAAGTTGACCTCAGATGACTATTGTTGCTGTTTGCAAATACGGACACAAAAAAACAATAAATAATGAATAATGGTTTTCATAAAGCTATTTTTGGGAGTTATTATTTTTAATTAAGCTGAACTAAGGTATATGAAGTGCATTTTATTTAGTATTAAGTACTGCTCACACAGTGTTTGAAGTCCATATGACTTAACATCGGCACAGGTGGCTGAGCAGTTAGTGTTCTTGCCTTACAGCCAGAAGGTCATGGGTGCGATCCCCAGACCGTGTGACAATTTGTTTGGTGGAATATGTTAATTTGACTCAAGGAATTTTAGTTTAAAAACTTGGTTGGAAGTTAACATTACTCAGATGCTTTCAGTGCTCACAACTTTAAAAGAAGAAGCTCACTCAGATATGATAATTTCACTCTACTTGACACAGTTAAGTTCATTTACTTAATTTTCCCAAGGTAATCGGTTTTCGGTAATCGGAAACTTAACGTGCTAGAATTTACTGTGTACCTTTTCAGAAATAATATTTTGCACCAGATTGGTTAAAAAAATAAATAAATAAATTACACAAACTCGCTAAACGTCTAGTTAAGAGCTACTGCGAGCATACCAAACCTCTCAGTATCAATGAAACGAGTACATAAAGTTATGCTAACCAATCAGAATCCTGGAATACTGTGGATACAGGTTGTTCTCACACGATGCTGATGACACTTCTGTTGTTTACAGTGACATTAAACTCCCTCTATCCCTCTCCCTCTGTCTACATGCCCATGCAAAGACAGTTTTCAGATATAATGATTCTTGGTTACTTATAGCTTCATTTACAAGTAAACAAAAGACCTAAAGGCCTTGAAATATCAATGTTGTCTTTAAATGGGCCCTCAGCTTACCTCCCGGTCGCTCTCATTACAAAGAATCCTCAATCTCTTTCAGAGGTTAATTGAAATTTGTATAAAGATGAAGAAAACTCTTGGTTCATGATCTAAAAACCTCTCGGCTCTCTTCCTGCTGCTTGTGTGATTTCCACTGCATCTGATTTCAAAGTTTCACTTGAGTTTGACATTTTTCCTCTGTGCTCAGTCTAAAAAGACTTCACCTTGTTATTTCAGGCGAGGCTCACTGCCTTGTTTGGCTGACAGTCGGTTGAAGCCTGTTGGCTGGCGGTTGTCAAATTTCATTTCAGGAAATGGAGGAAATAATGAGAAGAAATTTAAGCTGCCAAGGCCGTGAGTTAGAGAATGTGTAAATTAAATAACTTACAAACTTGTTCCAGGATCAGTTCAGAAGGGAAGTGAAGTTCGAATACTGGCAGAGATAAAGACACAGAAGCTCATCTTTTCAGACCACAGATCTAGGGATTCTTATTCAAAACGAACACACACAATAACCCAGAGAATAATAAGCTATCAATATGAACAATGGGATATTTGAATGGAAAGATGTTCCATTCATCCGCTCATGTTTAGAAGAACTACTTACTGAGGTTATAGTGTGCATGCGAAGTAGCAGCGTTTCCAAAAAGTCTGAGTCAGAGCGTCTTTGAAAAGTTCCGCCTTGGGAGTCGGCGTCCAAAAGTTGCGTTTTCAGAAGGTGCTGTGTAACCCGACCCCCAAAATGCATCAAACATGTTCGGTTTTCCCTCTGAAACGGTACTGAACGTGTTTTCATGGAGTCATTTCAGGATGTCAAAGGTCACAGATGTTTCCACGATTCTGTTGGGTGAATTTATCTTTGTTGCCGCGGGAACATTTACCACAGACGTCTCACTGGACCTCTCCTCAGATCCGAGGATCTGCACGCTGACCCCCAACGGGCACTTGGAGCTGGGCACCTTCTCGGGGCCCCGGGGCTCCTCGTCCTCGGAGAGGCGGAGCTTCAACACCGGGTCCAGAAAGAGCAGCGTGATGAGCCTGGGCAAGAGCAGCCTGGAGAGACGCTCCCTTTCTCTGGTACGTCCGCTCACGCTAATGCCATTCATGAGAGCGTCTCAGCTAAAGTTACCTTCCAGCCCAAAACACCTTGATTGCAGTTCATCTAAGTGTCTGAAGAAAATGTATTTGTTCAGCTCTGAGGTGTGTAATCCATCCTGGTCAATAAATGCTTTAGTTAATGTTCGATATTGTGAGGTGCAAGAAAGTGATTTTTTTTTCAGTGTGGAAGCCAGAAAAGCAAAGCCAAAGGTTGCGTTAGAGCAAAAGGCAGGAGGATGAGCCGGCTGGTGTGATTCACCCGTTTCAGTGCCTGGCGTGTTTACCTTTTGAGTCATGACTTGTAAAGTTATTAGAAATAGGACAAACGCCGTATATTGGATTCAGTGGTGATATAACCTGAAATAACAGGAGTATAACAGAACAATTCTAATGACTCAAAGGATTACACATTCATATGAAATTGGTCCCCAATGCAGCCTGGACTCGTGAAAAAGCACATCAGTCAATCTAAAAGTCTCTGCTTTGGAAAACCCATTTCAGTTTCAATCAAAAGCTCCACTTTCATCAAGCGCGGCGCTCCGAAACTACAAGACTGTGATACAAACACATTCAAAACTTTAATGAAAGGCAGAACTACAAAGAAACACATTTCAATATGTGCGTAGAACGAAGTGAGGAAACGAGATCGGCATCAAAAGAATATATTATTAAAAGTATTGCGACTGTATGAATGTAAATGGGCTGATTTGAGACCAATGGATTATATATTTACTACATTCACTGATGAGCCACAACATTAGAACAGGAAGAACAGAACATGTTGGTTCCATGAGTGAAAATCAGGTGAAAGGTGAAATAAGACCAGCAGTGAACAGCATGTGTTTAAGCTTGAACTCAGGGTTAAACGGTCAGTTTTGAATTGAATTGAACTGAAAGTCCTTGATTTGTCCCACAAGGGGAAAGTGCAGTGTTCCAGCAGCACAGAGAAAAAAATAGAATAGAATAGAATAGAAATGTGAAATTTTACAGAGTCAGTCACACAGAAAAATTAAATAGAATTTAAATGTAATATAATTTAAATATAAAGTTAAGACAGACACATTTGTACAATATAATAGAAAAATCTGACAAACAAAAAGACATACACAGGAGTTTCACAGTTTGTGATGGAGTCTGATGGGAGCCATATTGTCTGAACATTACGAAACAGTCGGTCTAAATGGAAACCTTGCTAAATCCACCTCACCCTCTAAAGTCCAGCTCTGGAATTTGATCTATAGGAACATAAGGAAGTTGCCTGGTCAAATCAGTGAGGTTTTCCTTCGTTTGTATTCAATGTTTATCATGAAAGTATGACAGTCGCGTTCCGCCAGACGACCTTGTGGGCCCATATGGGTGACTATGCATTTTCACTCCAGAAAAGTTTTGCATTTATAACAAAATAGAAGCAGAATTGAAAATGATGTAGTTTTCAAGGTGGGCCACTAGTGGGAGCTGTTGTTAGTTTCTAGAATGAAACCACACAAACAAACACACACAGAACAGTATGCTGTAAACACTCAGTGGCGAGTGCTCAGACATTCATGTGGACAGACGCCTCGGTGCACACACTCTGTACCAGCATTTGCATTTTCTAAAAATACATGGAGACAGAGTGTTTTCGAAAAGTTCCTTCTTAAAAGATGTTTTTAAAAATTTGCCTTTTTGAAAATGAACACAGTTTTTGTTTAATCGTGCACCCAAAATGCAACAGAAAATTGTCTATTTTCTCCCAAAAATGTTCTTAAATAGCCCCTCAGAGTCTGACCAAGCGCTGCGCTGCTTGTATAAAAATGGGCCAAACCTCAGTGTTTCCCACACAGACATGGAAGCTGATCAGCTGATGGGACACACTGCAGACGAGTCTCACAGATCTGTAAAACAGCCTTCATAAAGGTGGAATTCCAGGCGTGTCTCTCACATCAAGCAAACGACTGGCAGGAGATCATGTCAATGGACTCGTGATTTATTACGTCTGAACTTGCTGTGCAAAGGAAACCGACTCGGCTTTCAGCAGAGATGCATTTCCTCTGCTCGATCATATTAACTTCTTCAGAGCAAGAACGTTGCCACACTTTATATGATACCAAGATCAGTTAGATTAACGATTAGCCCCAAACCTGAACCTCAAGATGACCTTCTCTACCATCTCATCCATTCCAGAGCTTCCAGAACATTGACGATCTGTGAAAACGTCCTCATGTCTGACGACTCAGGATTTCTTCAGAGATCTTACAGAGTCCGTGCTTCCAAAACGCCAGAGCAGCTTGAGGAGGAACTGAGAGTTCCCCATCGATGGTTGATAAACATATGTTCGCTTTCCTATTAAAGAGCTCCAGCATGACCAAATACATGCAAATTTACACCTCCCACAGATGATGGATGAAAGATTACATCAAAGTAAAAAGACGTCATTATTACCGTGGAACCACCGCAAAGAACTTTGTCTCTTACGGATCAAGGCTAACCATGCGTTTTTCCAGGGCTGTAAATTGGCACAGACAGTCGTTCCGACTGTTAATAGCCAGCTCTTTCATTGTGTTGTCCTCCGGCAGAGCTGGACTTCCACACACAAATCAAATAATTGCGCCCCGTAGCTACTATCAAACAAACGGCGAGTCCGTGGCTGCGCGCAGTGGGAATCCCCTGGCGTTGTGTTCTTCATCGAACCAAAACCTTTGGAGAAAGAAACTAAAACAGTTCTCTGAAGGTTTGGCTCGGCATACGGTTGCCACGGCAACTTCATCTAATTGACTGTTTCCCCTCGTGTGTCGATCCACACTGTGGGAGAGGCGGTGAGGAGGAGAACGGAGAGACGGTGACGACGGCGATGAAGCCGAGCAGGAGGGAGGAGGAAGCTCCGGCAGCGCAGAGGTTCTGATGTTAAACACGGAGGGAGGGCAGATCCACTTCACTGTGACGTCTCCTCCTCCTCCTCCTCCTCTCTCCGAGCGAATTGTCACCAGAAGGCTGCAGTTACTGCACTCGCAGCAGAATAATAAGCCTTGAAGAGAGTTGTTTGTGAAGAATTTCAGTTTGTTTTTTTCTCCTCGCTGAAGTTTTGTGCGTTGCCTGCTCGTGTTTGCTCCTCTTTGATGAAATCCCACTTCTGACTGTGAATCAGTTCCATCTGTTCCCTGGGACTTTGTTCTGCTCGTCGCTCTATCAGGCTGCTCATCGGGCTCAGTTCCGATGCTTTTCTCAGTTGCGCTCTGATACAATCAGGATGTCACTGATCAGTGAGACAGACATGCTGCTTTGTTGGCTCGATGGAGCTGAGATAGAGACGCATACTGAGCTTCGAAAAAGTGCACAAGCATGGAAACTTTATTGTATAAAGACTATCTTTTTATGTTATCTTGTTTTATTTTCTTAATGTATGTGCTTCTTTTTTCAATTTTGAGACACATTTTGGAAAAAAAAAACATGAACATCAAAATGCAGTTGAATTATTCCTCCCCTCACTGTATGATTTGAGGCCCTGTTTTCATGACAACCAAGTGAAAATGAAAAACTTTCTTTAGTTTCCATGACAACGGTGTTCGGAGCCACTGGAAACGCAACTTCTGGAAAACAGCTGCAAAGAACTTTTAAAAATGCTTTGACTCCGTCTCCATAGAAACAAGTTTTCTGAAACGTGCACACACTTCTTCTTCACACGTGCAACTGCATGGACAACAACAATAACCAAACATGTTAACAACATAATTTTCAGCATTTCTGTGGAAATGGACGTTGTTTCCAAAACACGAAACTTTCCTGAAACAAAAATGCAAACATTCTGAGTTTTCACATGAGATGTCATGTAAATTGGGCCTAAATATACTTCAAGGCATTATGTTTTCCTTTTGTTGGATGATTGTGGCCAAATTGTTCCTTCTTAAGTTTAGGTTTGTTGAAGCTACATTATTTGAAATTGCATTTATGAAGAACTCTCATGGAACATTCTCATATGCATTTCTGAATTTAGAAAAAAAAAATATCAGAAACTTAAATGAGGGTTAAACTTAAAAGAAAAAAAAAACAGAAGTAGAGTTTGATCATCGCTTAGGTTTGTTTATTGTTGAAAGCTAAAAACTCTGAACAACTTTTTACAAAGTCACAGATGGTATTGCACTGATATGTGACTAATCAATTATGCAGCGAAGTTTATTTGTGCGCCGTGATTCCACTTTTCCACTGAACTTCATTTACATTCCAGACTAGAGGAAGCTGCACGCAGTCCTGCCTGTTTGGACTCAGTCTGCAGTTCATTAGTAGCAGCTGCTGAGGTTTGTGCCGTGTAGCGTGGAACAGAATGTCTTGGTAGTGATATTCATCTTAAACACTCACACACACGCACACACACTGCTACCGTTCCTCCTCACTGAGTGGCGGTGCATTTCCGTGTGGACCCAAGGTGTTATTTAACATTTACTCTCCACGCTTCACCACAGTTTCTATAGAGACAGATGCATAGATCCGGTGGTATACGCCACCGGCTCCGGGCTCTGACTGGCAACGTACGTTTCCAAGGGTAAAACATATAATTAGGTCTATCAGGCTCTGCGGATTAGACATGCGGAAACAAACAGAACTGGTTATGTTCCTTTAAGTGGAAATGGCACTCAGGGGCTTGCATATTAAACTCGATGACAGGCTGCGGTGCGCCGCATATCATTTTCTAAAGCCCCATTTGTGCTTCATTTGTTCAGGCCTGGTCTTATATATTGTTTTATTTACGGACTGTGGATGTACAGCAGCAGCAGCGCTCCAGTTCCAGATCCTTAAAGCTCCACAGTTTTACTCTGTACTAAATTGGTCGCTAATACCTCCAAAACATTTTGTTCAAGGACATCCTCTCTTATTCAGCGGACTCTAGAGTACTTCCAAGTTAGAATTTTTTTTGCCAAGCTTCAAAATAATCTTTAATGGTGGTATAAACATGGATTCAAAGCGATGAGCAAATGGTTCATTAACAATATCCTGAGAAGGTCTCCGTTCATTGTGCTGCTAAGTTTCAGTTTGCTCCTGTACTTGGAGAAGTTTGAATAGAGACTTAACCTGAAGGCAAAGAAAAAGTGTATCCATACAGCTATTGTGTCTTTTTGCTTGGATTGTTGAGGGGCAACTGTGGCTTAGTTGGTATAGTGGTCATCTTTTGTGTTCGATTCCCAATCTCCCAACATGTCCGAGTGTCCTTTACCAAGATTCTGGGTTTCAGTTTTGTGCGGTTGGGATCCAAATGCAGAATTATTATTGTTATTCTGGATTTCTTTGTGTTTATTCCAGCGCCATGCTCGCAGTTCCAACTACCACAACTGGGGGCGCCCTCTCCCTCCACATTCTGGATGGAGCCGCAGGTATCCACCTGATTTCCCATCATGCTGCTATTTCCTCACACTGTGACTCAAATTGAATTACAACAGCTTCATTACCACATACTTGATATTTATCATTTGGTTGATGAAGTTGTGACTGAAATTGTTCATAAATGTTGTTTGTCACGTTTTCCCGTCTGCTGGGCAGGTCGAGCTCCAACAGCTTGGGTCGTAGGAGTTATGGGTTTGGCGGGGCGCCTCCGGTGGGAGGCAGCCTCCGTGTGCGCAGCACGCGCTCCCCTCACTCCTACACCTACGCCGCTGAGCAGGAGTCCCTCCTGTCGCACCCACACCACCCCCACCACCCCCTGGCCTCTCATCACGCACCCCCACCGCCGCTCTTCCTCTCCAGACATTTCTCCGGCAGGAGGGACCGCCGGGCTCTTTCCCTGGAGCTCCCGGAGGTGCTCCGAGCGGGAGGGCAGCCGCCGCCCGTCCACATCGAGTCCGGGCGGAGGAGCGGCTCAGGCACCGGGGGCTCCATCACCGGCGGGTCTGGGACTGGCAGTGGGTTAGGAGTGGACCACCGGGACTGTAACGGCAAGGCGCCGGGTCCACACACTCAGCTGATGACCGACGTTTTCCCTCAAGTCAACGCCCGCAAAGACCGAGCAGATCTGGACGAGGAAACGGACTATGTGAGTGAAATATTCATCTTTAAAGGAAACTATAGTTTTTATCTTACACCCAAAGTTCCTGGGAAAGTTTGCACACTGTCAACTAGAAGATGGTTTAAGGGGCTGCAGTTCTTACAAACTCATAAAAAAAACAGGCAAAGTCAGAGACATCGACAATGACAAACTTACAATTTCATTTAGAAACATTAAAAAAAAGTTTGACAGACTTAGAGCCGTTTTACACCGGCTGTGTTACAGATCCAGAACGGATCTGCTGTTGAAAGGTACGTCACAAACAGGAGCTTCAAGCATAGAGATATGGCCATTGAAATACATTTTGTGTGGCCTGAGCGTTGCAGCTGCAACAGAGTCACAAGTGATCCGACAGCAGCTCAGTTTTCTCCGTGTACAGCAGCCAACATGCCAGGGATTGGATGAAAGATGACGGACTTGTACAACCACAGACGACCGGATGTCAGTCCTTCAAAGTAGAAATTCCCTCTTGCACTCTGGAATGCATATTTACCTGGTGGGGATGGCAAACCTCTGCTGCAGAGCTCCAGATCCGGTGGAAATCCAGCCGTTTACTGTGATGGCGGATAACGCTATATACATATCTATGGCTATATATCTAAGCTTGTGGCTCCTGTGCATGATGGTTTTCTGCAGCAGATCTGTACGCAGCCAGTGTAGATGGCCCTTAGAATGTGACTGTTTAGAATGCTTGATAGTTTTAGAACATGTGCTGACGACGACGTGTGACAGTTTTAGAAGGTTTGGTAAAGGGCTGATTGATATATCAAAATGTTCCTAAAAATGACTGATCTAGTAATTACACTGAGCATGTAATGGATCCTTAATTAGTGCACATATTAGCCGATTGTGCATCACAAATCACCCAGAATGCTTTCCAGAGGAACTGCGGGTTTCTTCTGTCGAAAGCTGAGCAGAAAAACGCCTCCTGCAGAGAACACAAAAAACATGCTTGGACCAGAAGTTCTCTCCCCTCTGGAGCTGCACCTCTTATGCGACGGAATGTTTCCTCCATCTTTTCTGTCATTGTGGTCAGCGCTGTCAAACATATGGCGTGTGGGCTAAGCCCGGGACACCAGAGGCTCCAGTCCGGCCTGTGAGATGATAGTCGAGTCATTGTCGCATTTTTAGTTGCAGCAGGATTAAAAAGTGAAAATTCATTGTGTTTTGCACCAGGATACAAATGTGCTCATGCATTCCGTTTATTTGCACTAAAATGTTTTGATTTGTGGATGTCTCTGCGTTATTGAGCCGTCATTTCACAGTTTGGCCCCCTCCAGTTTCTCCCTGAACTAAAATGACTTTGACACAGCTTAAACCCTACAGGCATGGATTTCTCTAATGCATGCCACTTTTTCACCATTTTTCACATTTATTTTGTGCAGCTAGTTAATAAAAGTGTCAGTGTTGTAGCTTGTTGGTGACTTTGACCCAGACTTATATTTGTGGTGAAACTTTATTGAGAAAAAACAAATAGTTTTTATTGGATATCGCTATTTTCAGTAAAAATATTGAGTATAAATTTTGAGCCCTACTTTGACCTCACTTTTTGAAATTTTACTAAAGCTCCCCAGAGCCACACTGGTTTACACTTTCATTCACTTTAGGACCAAAAAAGAGCTTTGTTCTGAGCTGAGTGAAAAAGATTAAAAAGTGCAGATGTTTCCAGTCTAACCTGCCTCCGTTTCTCCTCTCTGATGAAGAGTCTGTGCTTCCGTGTCCAGAAGATGATGGAGGTGTATAAGCCAGACTGGTGTGAGAGCAGAGAGGACTGGTCCGTCTACCTGTTCTCCCCTCAGAACAAGTGAGTTCTCCCGTCATTAAAGCCAGTGTGGCTGAAAACCAAACCGCTTTTCTCTGTTTCAGGTCTTATCAGATGAATGAAGCTGCATTGTGCTGGAAATTAGTATTAAGTACCAGGAGTAAAGTGAGTGTGTGAGTAAAATCACATGCTGCGGTTTCTTCATAGCCGCCCGGCCATCTGATGCATTTCTTCAGGAGCAGAACAATGAGTGCGTTATTAAATTCATCAGTCACCTGCTCCGCTTTATCCAGTTGAGAGTTGCGTGGGCGAGCTGCTCCGGGCTGGCCGTGGGTGAAGCCAGTGTACAGCCGGTAGCCACCAGTCTCACCCAGGCCACCAGGTTAACCGGGTGTGTCAGGCGAGCGCACTACACCCCTGTGAAACCGGTGTTGTCTGATGACAAGCTCTTGATTCTAACTTGTAAGTTATCCATGTTTCTGCATGGACTTTTCCTTGATGAGTTGATGAGCTCACTGCGATCCTTCATCTGGATGAAGTATCTTTCGGCGATGGATGGATGGTCGAAGAATTCCTGTTTGGGTTTTTACTACAATCCACACTGACGTATTTCAAATATTTCATCTCAGTTATAAAACCCAGATCTGCATTTCACAGCATTTGGTCCCAAATACAAACATATAGCATGACAATGATCAGCAAACACAACTACTAACAGCTAAGGTGTCAAACATAAGGCCCGAGGGCCAAGACCGGCCCAACAAACCACCAAGCAACTTGTCAACAAATCAAATAAAACAGACATTTTTGCTTTTTTCTTAAGAGTAACAGACAAAACACTGAACTGGCTCCCTCATTGCTTTCAACCTACAGTATGTAAAAACTCCCATCATGCAACAGCTGTAGCAGAGGTTTTTGGAAAAGTGTATTTTGTGTCATAAGTTTTCTTTAAAATTTGTTTGGTGTTGAGATTATAGTCATTTTTGATCGTAATTATTATTTATATATATATATATATATATATATATATATATATATATATATATAGACATTTTCATCACGTGTACTCTGCACCAAAACACAGAAAACTTAAAAAAAAAAAAAAAAATCTACATTTAAAAGTTATTATGACAGAATTTCAAAGCTCCAGCCCACTCAAGAAGAAACTGAGTTTGTGGCCCCTGAACTAAAGTGTTGTAGGCTTTCTGACCGGAAGGTTAAGAGAATGTCTCCCTGCACCTGTTAATAGACAATAAGTGAATTTTTTTGTTGAAATTGAAAAATGGGAAAGTGTAAGTTTTTCAGTAAGTTTGATTTAGTCAAGCTGTGACAGTAAGGCGGCTGCATCGGAGCATCTGAGCACCTGCTGCTCTTCCTGGGAGTTTTTGGTCAAGTACAGTACTTATCAGAAGGTTAGGGCTCACTGCTGCAAAAGGCCCCAAAGAGGCCCCGACTCCAAACTTTGGAGGGTTTGCTGCTAATCTCAGCGCCAGATACCACAGCACATTTCAGAAGTGGAGTGGAGTCAAGGACTCACTGGATCAGAACCGCTGTGGCAGCGAAAGGGAGGCGGAGCGTTGATGAGTTCAGCGAGCCGAGTTTCCCATCCCTTCATCCAACTTCCTTTACCTGCTTTTTTGACATTTTATTGAGCTATTATCAAAATACTGATAACTGTTGAAAGAGGTAAATTGAAAACATTTGCACAAATTTGTATTTTGCATTTGTAGGTGATTATTTAGCCTCAACCAGTGAACAGCTCAGTTCTCACATGACTGATCTCAGCTGTCTGTGGATAAAGACTCAAAGTCACTGGGAGAACATTTAAAATGGAGGCCCAAAGTGCTGACCACTCCTCCACCGTGCCACACACTGTCTGATTTCTCACATACACTCATCATGTTGACTACGCTGATGTCTTTAGTCTTCAGTCTTCTCCAGTTACATGGACTGATTGAATTCTCCAGGCCAGATTTTCTTTTTTGTTGGATTTTTTTTCCCCAGTAAACGAGAAACGTGTAACCGTCTGTGTGAAGAAATGACTTGACGAGCAGGGATGTTGTTGTGTCATTGTGTTTCCACTAAGCCTCTTTGTAAGGTAGAAAAGATGACTCTACAAGCAAAACCAATGGCCTCGAAAAACAAATGTTTGGCTGTGTGTGTGGATAATGCGGAGCAGCAGCAGCTGCATCGTCAAGCCATTTGTCTGCTCCCACTGAGAAAACCTCCTGTCTTCTACTTTCACAAATGGGCTTGTTAAAGTGATGCCGCCACGTCTCTTCCGCGGCGTCTCTGTTCTCCAGCCCGTCTTCTGTTCTCAAAGGTGCCGGAAACAACCCGTGAAAGCCACATGAAAGAAGATCAGTCAGTCATGGTCTCGCTCCCTCGTGCTGATAGCCACTTAAGGAGAGCCAAGCCCCGGGGTTTTGTTTTGGCATCCTGGCAGCCTCCATCTGTCAAGCACCGGCTGTATGTGTGTGCCTGTGTACCGGTGATATGGAGCGAATGAGCATGTGCGCACCGTCAGCCTTGTTTGTACCTTGATCTATTATTTGTGCGGAAGCGTGCGCACGTGTTCGCCGTATCAGCTGCACCAAATCGGGAACAAGGTGCGAGGAGCAGACAAACAGATCAAAAGAGAAAGCGGGCCGATCAACAGGCGTTTCATCCGAGTCGGGATAAGTGTCGGTGCCGAAGCCGCCGCCGCCGCCGGTCGCGATCAATATCAGGGGACGGGGTCAGCAGATCTGTATCGATACATGAAGGGGACGGAGCGGCAGGTCTGCAGGAAAAGCAGCGAGATTAGCACATTGATTTCCTCGCCCTGGGAGCAGGTGCGGGAGTCTCTCCGGTCTGATCTCTCTATCGCCGGCGGTTGAGATGAGACCAGCGAGAGGAAGTGACGATCTGACAGAGCAGCAGAAGCTTAGAGTCGATCCAGTAACAGATCCCTGCATCGCCGTGTCGAAACCAGTCCACAGTAATGATAAGAAATAGAAATATAACAGGAATCACGGATCTGTTTCTCTCCACTTGGATTAAGGATTTTTTATTTTTTTTTTTTTACATTTAAAATTTTCATTCACAGAAGCTGATTATGAGTTAATTACAATAAATGAGACATGGTACATTGGCGAACATGATGGCTGATAATTGGCTTGCAGTTGTGCTGGTTTTTTTTCCAGTCTGTGAGACTTGATCTGTTGGTGGCCACCAGAGAGCAAACGCTCATAATTAGAGTCTCTAAACTCTACGTGATAGAATTCCCGTTGCTCTCTATGTGGCCTCTCCATTCAGTTTATCATACTGAGCTTTTTTTTGACATGGAACAGAAACACGTCATTTTGTTTTGTTTTGTTTTGTTTTTTTTTGTGAAACAGCTCCTTGTAGTCAAACTATAAGTTACAAACCGCTCTTCTTTTGCCTGCTTCCACCTTTTACTTCTTTCCCTCCAGGTTCAGACTCCTCTGCCAATCCATAATTGCTCATAAGCTCTTTGACTACGTGGTCCTGGTCTTCATTTTTCTGAACTGCATCACTGTGGCTCTGGAGAGGCCGAGGATCAACCAAGGCAGCCTGGTAAGAACCGTGGCTTTCAGAGAGGAAGGACTGGATGAAGAGGCGCCAATGAGAGGAATGGATGAATTTGTAGGGTAAAAACAGTCGAATTGATCGGATCGCATCTCTTGAGATTTTACTGGATTTCTAATTCAGCCACTGCCCTGCGTGTTTCAGAGATGTTTCTTTTCAACCAAGCCTGGCCAGCTTCTGTATCGCTTTATTCCACTTCCCTTCATGTTGCCCTGCAGCCAATCCCAGCTTTGAATCACCACATGGGCTCCTGTTCTGGAAAAATCAGCTTTCATTCAGATAATGAAATGAATCACTGCTGGCGTCCTGATGATTTCATGTCCTGTAAAGCTTTCATTCATCCTGCAACCAGAAATGATGAACAATAGCAAACCGTTCCGTGCCTAGTTCTGAGAATATGGAGAAAAAAAAAAAAGTAAAAATGCTTCAAAAAGTTGCTTTAGTTTTCTTAATTTTGTTCAAAACAACAGCAGCCCCATCACTGGGTGTTGTAGTTTAATTGTCATTTAACACTGTCAGTATTAGGTAGTGCATCAGGCGCATCGGTGGATAGGATCAGAAATCGTCAATATTTTATTTTAAACATATCGAATATCAGCACAGATCAAGCATCGTGCTTCATTCATCACCTGAAGTGTTCATTTCAATAAAGAATGTGTTTTGAATTTAATCCAGGCATCAGGCCATAATAATCAATGGAAAGCACTTTCAAAGCAAGTGAAAAAGTGAAATTAAAATGTTCAAATTAGATCATGACACCACTTTTTTTTATTTTAATTTAGTCGTAAAAGGCCTTATGGAGCGAACGATAAAAAAAAAAAAATAAAATAAAAAACTCACTGAACCAGACCAATGTCAAACCTTTCAGCTGATTAGCTTCCTTTTTGTCCTCTTGTCCCTCCGACTTTCCTTCCATTCTTCCTAATTTATGCTCTGCTTTTGTTGCAGGAACGGCTCTTTCTCACCATATCTAATTACATCTTCACTGCCATCTTCGTGGCAGAAATGACCGTTAAGGTAAGATATTGAGGCTCTTTTGTCAGACGCTCTTCTGCTCGTCGTCCTCCTCGATGTCCATTTGTCACGTTTCACTCTTCCATGTCTCCTTTTCTTATCTTTTCTTTACTCTCGGCTGCCCTCCTCTCTGCTCACACTCATCCCTCCTCTTTTCTCCTGACAGCTCTGCGACTGGCGGTTTAATCAGTTGCACACGACCCATTAGCGATGGGCGGCTAGATAAGAACATCAGTCTTCAGCTTGGCCTTTAGCTACTCCTTGACTTCCTGTCGATAAACACACACACATGCAAACACACACTCGCCTTCCTCGTTTTAATCCACTAATCCGCGGTCCAGAGGACATGGCATCATCCATTATTAAGACCCCTCGAGTCCTCGGGCGTTCTTCCCGCACTGGTGGAAATTCCTGCTGTGATTTATTTATGACTGCAGATAATGAAGAGGTTAGTAGCTGGTGGTGTGTAGATCAGCCGCGGCGCTGCACAGATCACACGTTAGCGGCTCGCCGCAGGTTGAAGCAGCTCGCCGTGGCGTCGCTTTCCCGTCACATGTCCGTCCCTCTCTTGGCGTCTTTACCTCCTTCGTTCAGTCATCCGGTGACTCCTTTCCTTTATCTTCTCATTTGATGAATTCCACACCCAGGCCCATTTCTTATCGCTGCCCGTGCTCTTTTGCCCCGTCGTTTGTAATTCAATCAGCCGGGCGCCATTGTTATCTCGCCGTTGCGCGCCTTCATTTGCACACTCCACTCTGTGTTCTCCCGCCGCTCATTTTCTGATGTCGGAGATATCAGCCACCATCCTGCAGCTCTGGCTTCCACTCACTGTCCAATTACAGGCCGGGCTCACACACACAGGCTTTATCATGAAGCGTTTGTGCCTTCGGGGTTACGCTGAATCGAGGATGTAGCCGAACGTATCTGCACATCGCCCTCTTCTCTTCACTCAAATTGCTTCAGCTTTAAGATTAATTTTGGTGACGGTTGCAGAATGCGCCAATTGTTTCACACTTCTTCCTCGTGAATATTCTAAGCTGGACACACCAAACTGTTTGAGGCACCTCAGGGTCCAAACAAAGTCAGTTCTCACATCCACCAAGTCAACGTGGGAAAAACAGAAATCAAACCAAATGAACGTGACAAAAAGTACAAAGCACAAGTGTTAGAGAACTACTGTGAGGAGCGCCGAGTCTTGATGTCCTGAGGTGAGAAGTCAGCGTCGTCCATGGTTCATCCAGTGGTTCTCTACAACACTGTTCAGAGTCGTCGGTTGCTGGATCCAATCCCAGCTGACCATGGCTGAGGACAGGTTACAGCCTGGTGCTGAACAGACTTTCTCCTCCTCTTAATCGGTCTAACTTTCACTCTCATGAATTTTAAAGAATCTCCAAACCACAGACGTCGCTCATCCTCTCCTCTTCCTGACGTTCCTGACGGACGTCTCGTAATACTCACCTGGTTTTGTTGAGGAGCTTTCATGAGGATCATTGAGTACTCTGTGCAGTATCGGACCTGAGAACTGATGCTGGTATCGACACATGCCTGATTAAAAACGGAGTAAGAGAGGCTACACCAACCTGGGGACAACAGAATATGGATCATTTTGAAATGTCCCAGTCAGCAGCAGTCTCTTTGCGTCTTGAACATCACTCTTTACTTGCTTGTCATTGATGCATCACCTCTTCCCTGTTTCACTCAGGTTTTCTCTGACACAGAACATGTGTGAATGATTTAATTTGAGCTATCAGATAATCTCCTCTAATCCTCTTTATGTCCCCACGACATGGAAATCATGCTAATTACAGTGTGAACTAGTTATTATCCAAATCCACATGTTCTCTCTAGGTTTGGACAGACAAAAACTTTAGGAGGCATTAAAAATGTACAGTATCATCAAACAGGAGGGTTTTACATCTGATGGTGGTTCAGCACAGTCGAGAATTTTTCTTTAAACCAATTAGTTGAATTAAGCAATATATTGATGAATGGGTGGTTAAGATGGCCGCCTCCTGCAGTGCTGTGTGTTTACTCCGTCCTCACCCTGCTCCCTCGCTCTCCCTCCCTGCCAGCTCGCCTCTCGCTCCTCATCTGTTGTTCCAGGCTGGTCAGTCGGATCTGTTTCTCTCAGGAGCTCCAATTAGCAGCCGCACTAATTAAACACAGTCTCCTCTGCCCATCACAGGCGATGCCTGTTCTCAACTCCTGCTCACACACACACACACACACACACACACACACACACCCACACACACACACACACACACTGTGATCATGGTAAACCACGTCACCTGAACAATGCTAGTCTGACCTTGAACATCAGGATTGTAATTAGAAAGAGGCTGCAGGGTTGTTATCTATCATAGTCTCTTTCTAACACACACACACACACACACACACACACACACACACACACACACACAGAATGGTACTTCGATTACTTAGTAGGACAATACATTTTCCAAATATGATGCTTCCATGTAATTCATTAGGGAATCACTGTGACCGTGACTACATCCAATACCCCTGTATTGATTATTGATGAGGAGATCAGCTGACTTACGTCCTCATAACTCGCCCAATGCAAATGCATCCTCAAAAGTAAGAGCCTGTATCTTCTTCGTGGCACAGCAAGCAGCGTTCCTGCTAATTAAACCACTCTGACATTCAGGCAGGCTCAGAACCTCAAGTGTTTACAGGTCGAACATATCAAAGACCTCGTTTGTGTCGAAACGTTTTCAAGTGGAAAACTGTCATTGTGTTTCTGATGTCCACTTATAGAGCAGCGCTGCTCGGTGTACATCCATCGTGGACTCTGTTCTCTCTGTTGCAGTAGAAATGGGAGAAAAAGAAGCTTTTCTGAAACGATGTGCGTTCACGCCACGTCTCCAGTAAATAGTTCTTCTGCACATCCGTGATGGACAGGAACAACAATGGCTGCCTCCAGAGTGTCGTGACTCCCAGAACAATGTCCGTGTTCGACTCATTGTTGATGTTTTTCAAGCATTTTGTTTTCTGGGCACAACTGTGTTTGGTTCCATTACAAGAGCAAGCAACAGCACCAACTGGTGGTCTGACATGCTAATCCCATCGTTTTAGCTTTTCTGCTCTTTCCATATAGTAAGACATCATTTTCAAAAAGCGGTCATGTAAACGGGAAGCTTTTCAGAAAACAAGATGTCAAAATGATGTGCTGTCACTTGAAGAGTTGTTGTTTAGATGAGTCCCAAGTTAAAGTCACCAGAGCCGTCTTTTTTGTGTGTGACTGTAAAGATGAAGCCAGTTCATTCACTCAGCGTTCGGGTTTTCAGGTACGCCACAGCTCAGTTACAAAACAGATCCTTTCTGAAAACTACAATGCTCAGTGGTGACTGATGCATGTAGGAATCGCTTCACAGTAAAAAAAAAAAAAAAGAAATATTAAATTAACAAAGAGGAGTTAGAGCCTGAAGGATGAGGGAAGTGTGTATTTTGGAGGTGCTCATGCTGTTGGCCAGGACATGGTGGACGAGGTGAGAGTCCTACAATTATCCCAAAAGGTATTGCAGATACAAATGACCAACAAATGTTCTTCAAAAGTTGACAGGTCTCACTTTTTGAGGTCAAGTTTGGTTGTACTAGAGCTGCTACTCCTCCACATTGAGACAAGCGGTTCAGGTGATTTGTGGATCTGATGAGGAACCTTCCAGGTCAAATGTCAACAGACATGAACCAGGCAGGGACTGCTCCACATGGAAGCCTCGGAAAGGTGGAGAAATTAGACCTTCAGGTTGTCTCAAGTCCCCACAGATGAGGCAGCTGAAAAAAACTTTGGAGGAGTGGATGAATTCTGTAAATACTGTGATATGCAGCCTCACTGAACATTTTCAAAAGCAAACAAATAAAAATGATGCCTTTTATAATACTTGCCTCCAAAAGCACTGATGTAATGTTATTGAGAGAGACCCAGTCAGTCACGCTGTGATGATGCACTCTTTCAAAACCATGTTATATTTTTGAAAAGTATAAAAAAATTCCACCATTTTGCATTAAGTCAGTTTACAACTGCAGGTGGATGGTAATTTACTCTCCACCTGTTCGCTGTGAGGAGCAGGATTTGATAAAATCACTGGCATTAAATCTCTATGAATCTTCTCATGCATCTAGTTTTATCTTTGCGGTACCTTATTTGCATTTTAATATTGTTATTGGATATTTTAGAGTGACAGACTGATACTCTAACAGATAAGACAATTAAAGTCATTACCCCGAGTGTGAAATCATGACAACGAACAACAGTGACTCACCACGTCTTTGCAGTTAAAACAGATGAGATATTTTTGCACAGAGAATTGTTAACTGTATAAATACAATGTAATGATGGCCTCTTCCAAACAGAACAATATGGAATTGAAAAAACAAAAACATGACCCAGTATATTGCAAAGAGAAAGCTTGATTTCAGCCCTAGTTTAAATCGATGAAGCTGATTGCCTTTGTGAGTAGAAGGCTTGAGCTTTGGGACCGTGGTAATTTGTGTATGTCTAACCAGTAAGCTGGCCTCCCTCTGGAGCCCTGTGCAATGCACAAGGCAATTTATTTCAATGTATTCATCTCTATATGGATTAGTGTTGATAGAATGGAGGCAGAGGTTGAAGACATGTTTGTTCATCAAATAAACCATCTGTAGATGTTACTTTAAATGCTATACGGTAAATGGACTGCACTTATATGACTATATGACTCAAATATAAAATGATTTTGCTTCTTCTGCAGTAATGTTGGTGCTTTAAACATTGAGTTATTCAACAGTGGTATCCCCTTGCCATTGTGTTGAGTGAGTTCACAACTTAAAGCGATACTTCGACATTTTGGCAAATTGGCCCATTTAGCGCAATTCCTTAGTCATTTCGAACAGCACACTTACTTTTTTTGTGAGGGCGAGCTGTTGTTTATTCAGAGGTGAGTCGGGGAAGGTTTTCGGGACGGACACAATGGAGGTGAACGGTATTTTTGTTCCCCCTCGTCAAACTCATCAAATACACAATCCAACAACCCCAAAACACTTTGGTGGACACGTTATAATCCGCACATTCACTACACTGTGAAATATTAATGTAAAATTACTAGATTGAGTTGTTTATGCGAAGATTGCTAAGACGGAACTACTTACTAAACATGGCGTCTGGGCGTAGTGATTTCAAAAGAAAAAGTAGTTCCCAGTATTTGCTTCAGTGTCGTAACGCTACAATATTATTTGTTGGTGTTCCACAGCGTAGTGAATGTGTGGATTATAACGTGTCCACCAAAGTGTTTTGGGGTTGTTGGATTGTGTATTTGATGAGTTTGACGAGGGGGAACAAAAATACCATCCACTTCCACTGTGTCCGTCCCGAAAACCTTCCCCGACTCACCTCCGGATAAACAACAGCTCGCCCTCACAAAAAAAGTAAGTGTGCTGTTCGAAATGACTATGGAATTGCGCTAAATGGGCCAATTTGCTAAAATGTTGAAGTATCGCTTTAAGAGAGCGCTCACAAACTTCACACTTTACCACTTTTCTACTTTCCAATTACACATGAACGCACCATAATGTAGATCTACAGTATCGCTTGTCTGGTTACATACCAAGACATGAAGAACAAACTTATTGGAAGTTTATTAAAGGTAATATGTCAGTGTGGGGCAGTGGGAGCATGGACTTACTGGAAAGCTTGTATTTTAATAAGTTTAATTTAATCTGTAATATTCAAAAAGTCTGTTCTTTTAATGGTATATTGTACATTAAAAAGAAAGCTCATTTGTCTTTTCACAGCCTGTCAGTTCATGCTTTTGCACAGATGGACTCATTCACTCGACTGTCATAGATACCCATTGTGCTTAAGCTGAATGATTAAGAGAGATTGCTTCGATGGGTATCAGGGGATAATAATTGATGTTTTTTAAAGAGTGGATGTGGAATCGCGGTAAGCAAAAGCAAATAGTGAAAGAAATACCAGTGAAAGTGAGCCCTGAAATATTCCATCCCCAACATTTCCTGCAAAACGAAACAAACAATCCTGTTGCATCTTGCGACTTTTAGTCAGAAGCGTCAGCGAGACGATATTGTTCCACCATGAAAGCACCTGGCAGGTGTCAGACGGCGCCGATCTGCCTCAAACCCCCCCAAAAAACAGATTTTGGTCAGAACTCTGTTTTTCTCTTTGGGCCTTTCTCTGCCACCCTGCTCCGCCTCTCAGACTCCCGGCTTCACATTCCTCCCTCGGACGATAACCCTCTTCAGCTCAATTCCTCTTCAAGTGGATCCTTTCTGGGTGACTCGGGTCTCTCGTCCAGCCGGAGTTACAAAACACTGGGTACTGGAAGAGTGCAACATGAGCAGCTTGTTCTGTTCATGGCCGTGTCTCACACTTCCTGAATAGTTTGGCCTCTGTGTCCTGATGGCCGCTGTGCTCAGGGTAGAAGTGTTCGATTTAAGAGGATTCTGTGTTGAAGTGGCAGGATGCACTGTCAGCACCCAGAATCCTCTCCCATTGAATCACTTTTCCCTTAAGTTTCAATCATACACATTTTCTACAGTGGCAGTGTCACAGCAGAAGTGATTCAACATAGAAAGCTGCTAAAGTTCACAGACAGGTCATCGCTCCAACATCAGATTTTGAATATGGTTGCTCAAACCCATGGAGGTGACTTCTACAGCAGATCTGGATCATGTTAACCCCATGAACCCCCACCGACACCAACCAATCACAGCCTTCAGTTCAGCCCTTCTCTGTCTCTCCTCCTTCTTTCATCATGAACATTCACCCTGCCATCTCATGGTTTTGGATCAGACTGGAAGCTGCTGAGTTAAAGACACAACTTAAATTCAAACTTAAGTAAGTAAATGTTTACTTTTGTTGTGTTAGTGGTTGAAGACTAAAGGCTGCAATTTCATCCCTGATCTTTGAACCAACTTTATTTAGAGCCCTCCAATAAAGAGCCTCTCGGTTGTTATTTCACTAAGCTCCTGTTTACTGTGTGCCTGACAGGATAAATAGCCTGTATCAGCAGTATCTGTGAAGCATTAGCTTTAATGTTAGCTCATGTGTACGACGTCCCTGCTTGTGAAGATGTTTGTAGTTTATGTAAGCAGCTTTCTTCCCGCCTCTGCTTGTAATTAGTTCTTAAATCTCTCTTTCAGGAACCGCCAACACCCAGATTACACAGCATCCTCTGCCAATTAGGTGGCATAACTGCAGCTAAACTTACTGAATGAATCATCGATTAAACTGACCCTCAGTGTGCTGGCAGCTGAGCTAATGTATCTGAGCAACACAACAATACAGCTCCCGTCTCCGCTCCTCTCCTCCACACTAACATTTTCAAGCTTTTGTTTGTGAAGGTAAATAATAAATCTGAATATTAATGTTGTGTTCTCGCTCTTTATCTCCCAGGTGGTTTCCATGGGCCTGTATCTGGGGGAGACGGCCTATCTTAGAAGCAGCTGGAACATTCTGGACGGTTTCCTGGTCTTCGTGTCTCTCATTGATATCGTGGTGTCCATGGCGGGCGGGGCGAAGATCCTGGGGGTCCTCCGTGTTCTCAGGCTGCTCAGGACGCTTCGTCCACTCAGGTCAGAAGGTCAAATGTTCACAGTGAGGTTCACAGGTAGTGTCACTGGAGAAGAAGAACTACATCTACAACTACAACTACCTCATTGACACGCCTGGTGCTTTGCTTCCTCTCCTCTGCTGTTCCAGGGTGATCAGTCGGGCTCCGGGGCTGAAGCTGGTGGTGGAGACACTCATCACGTCCCTCAAGCCCATCGGCAACATCGTCCTCATCTGCTGCGCCTTCTTCATCATCTTCGGCATTCTCGGAGTTCAGGTATCTTCAAAGACACTCCACCACGCTGTCCTCCTTTCTGTCTTTCCCCCACCAGCCTGGGTATCTCAAAGGCCCTAAACGATTTCTAAGTACTCTCCCCCAGAGTCCTAATTGGAGCTGAGCTGAGGGAAGCTCTGAAAACATAATGTGCTGAGAATCGTCCCCTCTGAAACTCTCACCATGGTCCCATTAAGTTTTTAAACACAGGAGTGTTAAAGTAGGGCAATATGTGCCTTCTTAAAGATAGCTGTTCTCTTTCACTTCACCTAAAACAAATGGTAAAAGTGATGAAAAGAAAAGACAAGCCACATTATCGAAACAGGGAGAAGTACGACACTGACCTCCCAAGTCAATGATGGATTTCTTCCTCAACAAAGAACTCGGTACAGTCTGGAGAAATCCCAGCAGTCAGAATTCACATGAAAGTGATCAAAGTCTCAACAACAACACGATCAAATATTTGGTCTTCGCCCTCACAGCAGATCGGGCTCTGATGCTGGGTAGATCACGCAGGAAGCTATGCCGTATAATTCATTAAAACAGGGGTGTCCAACCAAAGGCCCATGGGCCCAAACTATCCCACAAGACACTGCAGTCCGGCCCGCAAAACACCAAGGAAATAGTAAAAATTGCAAAGAAGGCACTGAGTTTTTTTTTTTTTTTTCCCCCTAGCATAGCTTTCTTTTAAGTAACGACATAATGAAACACTGAGAGCTAAAACGTCAGTGATGCTGCCTACATGTCATTTTTTGTACAAATTGCTCAGATTTGGGAAAAATATAGACCCTGACAAAAAAGTATAACCTGTACCACAAGTAGGAAAATCTTGACAGTGAATAAATTTACATTTCAGGGTTATTAAGGCGCTTTTTCACCGATCCAGCCCACTCAACATGAAACCGAGCTGTGTGTGCTCCCTGAACTAAAATGGATTTGAAACTCCTGGATTATATCTGTTCCCAGCTCGTCTTCATTGAACTTATTAAACCTGCCTGTTTTTTCGTGGGTTTATAAACACAACTCTGAATAAGTTCAACCCCCTTCAAAAGTGAGCTTAAGAGCTGCAGACGCACTTCACTGTTCATCTGCACATCATTTCGTGCCGTTGCACTCTCTGCAGCTGCTGCATTATTTTACTGAAACTCCCCTGTGATGTGTTACATATGACTGGGAAGAAGGAAAGAAAAAACTGTCTTATCAAGAAAGCCACACTTTAGATATCAAGTGCTTCTGGAGCCTTCAGTTAAGCTTCGTCTGCACACGACGGTAATTATGAAATCACTTCCAAAGCAGCGTGAAAGAAGTGACTCCAGCTGCATTTATCTTCTGTGTGTGTGTGTGTGTGTGTGTGTGTGTGTGTGTGTGTGTGTGTGTGTGTGTGTGTGTGTGTGTGTGTGTGTGTCCTCTCTCGAAGCTCTTCAAAGGGAAGTTCTACTACTGCGTGGGTTTCGATGTGAAGAACATCACCAACAAATCGGACTGTCTGGCGTCCAACTATCGATGGGTTCACCACAAATACAACTTTGACAACCTTGGACAGGTACGAGAGAGAAGAAAAAATGTTTTCCCGACATTCTGCCCGCACTCATCTCCACATATTAATTCCAATAAAGCTCGGGCTCTTTAAAATTACTGACGAGGAGAAATTGTTGGACTATAATTCACATGCAAGCAGCATACTGTATATTTACATATGTTATAGTACATTATAGTAGAGTATACAACATAAATGAGAACTTGTATCTTCAAATTAATGAAATTTTTCCACATTGTAGTCACGGCACACTTTAGGTCTGTTTTCTATTGTCCCTCACAGGCTCTGATGTCCCTGTTTGTCCTGGCTTCAAAAGACGGCTGGGTCAACATCATGTACCACGGACTGGATGCGGTGGGAATTGACCAGCAGGTAATAATAATTCCTTGCACTGAATTCTGTGCATGCCCATCAAGGCATCCCATATATTCCTCTTATTTCAGATCATTCCACGACACTCCAGGTTACTATTCTCCACTAACGTCATCTGGAGTCAGCTTTGCTGTGCCGTGTCTGTCATGTCATGCCATACACCATTCCACACCATTCCGACATGTCATGCTGACCGATGCCATGGTGAACCAGAACAATCTACCATTCTGGCATGTCGGGTTTTTTTTTTTTTTTTTTTGCATTTCAGTTTTATTTTGTCACGTCTTGCCGTCATGTCACCTCCTGTCGCTGTTACATGTTGTCATGTCAAGTCAAGCCATGTCATACCTCGTCATGGTTGGTTTGTCATGTTGTCTTTTGTCAAGTCATGGTTTGTCAAGTCTTGTCGTGTCTCGCCTTGATTTGCGTCACACGTCGTGCCATATTATTCTGTTCTCCTTTAATCACGTCACTCCATATTCTATACCTCTGTGTCATTTCCCTCCAGTTGTAGCGTACTCTAGCATAGTTTGCTGTTCTTTTTTTCATCTGTTTTGCCGTTCTATTTTTGTGTCATTGCGTGTCGAACTGTACTGTGTGGATCTGCTCTTCTTTACCATTTGATGCACAACAACCATCCATCCCATCCAATTTAAACCAGTTGGACATCACAGTGCATCAATACATGCTACAGTTATACTGGACATATACTCAGAGGAGCTCAGTGCATTATGGGAGATCTGCCAGCTGCTTCAACTTTGATCAACAAAACTGAGTTGGTTCCGGGTCACTGAGTCAGGCCTTGTGAGAAGCATCAGAGGAAAGTTTAAAGCCCATTAGTTTAAGCCCGAGGGGTATTCTGCTGAGATGATACGGACCATCAGGTCTTTTTTAAGAGCCTTATATGTGAGGAGAAGGATTTTAAATTCTTAATTTTGCAAAGAGGCAATGATGAGAAGTTAATAGGGGAGAGATATGATCTCTCTTGCTGTCTGTACTCTCAACGGAGTTGAAATCTTCCAAAAAGTTAACAAATACATATCCTTTTCATCCTGTATTTTCTCACATCGCCGATCCGTCAATCTTTCACCAGTTACTTTAAGCGACTCTCTTCTCTTCCTACATCTTTGGCGACCCTCTCCAGCTCACTCCTTTTAGGGAATCCCACACTTTCCTTCAGCCAGATGGGCTCTAACCCTCCTCCTTCTGGTCCCCTGAACGTGTTCCCAGTTGGACGTCCCCAGGCCTCCTCCACAGTGAGGCGTCTTGGACGCTCAGTCATCAGACTGGCAGATCAGCTCTGCTGGAAATGTAAAGAAGATCCACCGGCTTCCCCAACCGTCACTCAAACCATGAGCTGTGTGCTTCCAGAAAAGAGCATTGCAGCATTTATGTGCAACTGTCTGATATTTGTCAAACTGTTGTTGTTGTTTTGTTTTTGTTTTTTTTCAGAACCCTACAGCTGCAATTCCCAATCTTTTTCTTGAGGGACCCAGAAAAGTTGAAGGAACCTCATAACACACTATATGTGAAGTAGTTTCTTTGTTGTGTTATATGTTGATGATATCCTTTTCTCTTAGGATAAACTCTTTGGATTTATAGATCATATTTATATATTTATAATTCATTTCCTTCTGGCTTACTACCTCCTTTATCACAAAAAATCACATGAAGAATAACAAGCAGACAAATGAGATCCCTGTATTTACCTGAAATCTTGTGCTTTTTATACTCACCTGTCTGCATCACATTTCATCTCAAACCTTCTCACAGTATGGAAAACACACATGAACCACGAAGTGAAGGTGCACTGGTACCACCCCATTCATTGGTACAACTCTGGATTGAAAATAACACACACACACACACACACACACACACACACACACACACACACACACACACACACACGCTCAGTCTTGTATTTCTATCCTTGTGGGGACCGTCCATTGACTCCCATTCATGTCTAGCCCCTAACCCTGACCCTTACCCTAACCCTAACCCACACCACAACAAAGCCTAACCCTAAAGAAATGTTTTTGCACTTTTACTTTTTTCAGTAACAACAACATGGTCAAGAAAACACTGTTTCTCCTACTTAGGACCGGAAAAAGGTCCCCACAAGGCACGTCGTTCCACGTTTTGCTATCCTTGTGGGGACATTTGGCCCCAACAAGGATAGAAATACGAGAACACACACACACACACACACACACACACACACACACTCAAGCTGTGCGTGTGGCATGAAGCAACACTAACAGGATGCAAACGAGTCTCCTGCAGTCGCCACGAAGTGAAGACATTCCCGTTTGAATTGCTTTATTTGAAAATCTATTAGGGAATCTATTAAAGAGCAAGCATTATTCTGGATGATTCAGTTTCCCGGCCTCAGGGAAAAAAAAAAAAAACCCTCACTCAGTCCAACATGGCGCTGAATGACTAATCCCATTTGCACTCCACCCTGTGCTCTCAACACTCAGCGCTCCTCCAAATTGAAAATCTGACTCTCATCTCGGCTTTTATTGCCGTTTGAATGTTGGTGTTTTTGTCAGGTCTTCCTGCAGCAGATGCATCACTTCTTCCCAGTGGTCCAGACTTCTGCCCACTGAGGCTTTTTGGACTCTTGTGGTTGTGGAGCGACTCGCTTGATTAGAGAACTGTCCTCAGGGAGAGGATTACATGCAAATTTCAAGTGGTTGAAATGGATGGGCAACTGTCACTTGTTGCTTTTTCAATGAGACACATTGACTTACAAATGATTTCCAAACTGCAGCTCTCTGTCTTCATGTTTATCCATGACCCTACTCTGCCATAAATGGAAATTAGCTGTGCTACATTTAAACAAAGCTAGTTGTAGTTTTTTGATCCCCTTAGGGGAAATTCTTTTTCCTAGATTTACTGAGCCTCACACAAATAGACACAATATAACCATTTGGAACTTTTAAATTTACCAAATGGTATGAAAAGCGTGTCGTGGAAGAAGCTGGAGAAAACAGCAACAACTCACTGGATTTTCATAAAAGTATTTAAAAAATTAAATACTGCATATCTTTTCACCTCTGTAACTCATGAAAAACTGAAGTATGGTCTTTTCATTCACTCTTTTTTTCCTGTAAAAGATCAAGATACATATTTTCCTCATAGGCAGTAGAGCTGAGAGGTTTCCACCCTAAAGGTTCATTTATATTATTTTCCATGTTTATCTCATTTTCTGCATCAGATTCCTCCTCCAGTTTCCCACTTTTGCATCTTCCTTCTGCAGTGTTCCTTTTCTACACATATCGGTGTTTTTCCAGATGAAGACCAGCTTCCAGTCACCAGTCTCTCTGACAAACTTACCTTTTCTCCCTCCTCTCCCTTGACCCCCACCTCTCTTCTCTCTTCAAGCCGCTAACCAACAACAACCCCTGGATGCTGCTCTACTTCATCTCCTTCCTCCTCATCGTCAGCTTCTTCGTCCTCAACATGTTCGTGGGCGTGGTGGTGGAGAACTTCCATAAGTGTCGGCAGCACCAGGAGGTGGAGGAGGCCCGGCGGCGGGAGGAGAAGCGCCAGCGCCGCATGGAGAAGAAAAGGAGGAGTAAGGCCCCGTTTACACTTTTCAAATTGAAACACGTCGTTTTACTTATTCATTTCAGTAAAGTTTTGCATTTACACAGCAACATTTTGAAAACGACGTCTGTTTAGAAACGCTGAAAACTATGTCGTTAGCACGGCAGGCTACGAGTTGGAACAACTTTAATTGACACATACAAAGAAACAAGGCAACAACATGCTATAAAGATGAACAATGGCAAGTTTCAGACATTCGTATGAACAGACGAGCAGGTTGGATTGTCACTCTGCTTGACTCTTAACTTTAAAACTGGGAGAATAAGGACTGGGATTTTGGAGGAAACGTGATTGTTCATTTACACTCATGTGCAGAAGAATTATTTACTACAGCTGTGGTCCACATGTGCGGTAACAGCGCTTCTGAAGAGTTGTATTTTCTCCTGTTTCCATGGAGACAGAGTCTGAGTGTTTTTAATTTGTAGGAGTAGGAAACCAGTTTAGACCTCGAACCGTATTGATTTGTCAAACTGTGAAAACGATCAGAAATGCAACAAGATTGACAGTTTAAAACAAAAGGTTCAAAACATTTTTTTCTTGAAAGGCAGAGAGGTTTATGAGGAACAGGAAATAAGAGAAGAATAGAAAACCGATTGATCGGTGTCGTCCTGTTGGAAAGAGAGATTATCTTTTTGCTTGATAAACTATATAGAAACATGGTTTCATCAATAGGCAAAAAATCATGCCTATACAATCAGAATAGAAGTACAGCACACCCAGAGTCCCTGATGTTTGTATTTCAGAGTATAATACATCTTGATAGGTTGTCATTAATAAAGATGGATGGACTCGAAGCCTTTAAAAGACTTCTGCCTTCCTTGGGTCCCATCTAAATCAGCAGATCATCCCAGATCGTTAATTTCATTTTTCATCATAATGTGACTCATTTGAAGCTACTTAACCTCATTCACAGATTTATCAAAGTTTCTCCCTTCGTATTAGCACATCGTTTTATCTCCCTCTGTGCCTTCCCTTCATTTCAGCTCCCCATCATTTTTCATCTCCATTAGCATAAATAAATAATTCAATAAATCACTCTGTTTGCGTCGTCCACCTTTATTCAATACTCCGCTCTTATCTCATCCCCTTTTCTCTTTGATTTCATGACTTTTTCATTTCCTTTACCTTTTTGCCGTCTTTTCAGTGATCCGTTTGTTCTCTGGTCCCTCTATCAGTTCTGTTTCCAGGCTGTTGAACTGCTTCCTGACTCTCCTTCCCTTGTCCTCCCTGCAGAGGCCCAGAAGCTGCCGTACTACTCATCCTATGGCCGCGCCCGGCTGGCCATCCACGCCCTGTGCACCAGCCACTACCTGGACCTGGTCATCACCTTCATCATCTGCATCAACGTCATCACCATGTCCCTGGAGCACTACAGCCAGCCCCGGGTGATCACACTTCCTGACTGTTGACACTGAGACACAGCAGGGCTGCTCCAGAGCGAGCCAGTCGGCGCTAATGAGCGAAAACGGAGACATTCCCAACGGCGGCAAACCTGCTGCTTTGAATCAGCAACAAAAGCCGCTAACAAGCAAAACAGCCGTCCAGGTGCTGGAATACAAGCTAACAGATTGTAATGTTAGTTTTCAAAATGATTCTCTGTGGGCGTATGCTCCGATCAGCTGCAGCGTCAAAACCATCTGCCTGCAGCGGATCTCGGTCCAGGTTTTAGTTCCCTGAAAAGGTCCCGCACCGGAACCGCTGCAGCAGGTCCTTCAGGTCAAGAGTATCGAACACGCGGCTCCCAGACCAGAACTGGGTTCAGCTCTGCCTTCGTAGGGACCCCGACCGAGACGTGATGTTTAGATAATGCCTCTTTTTGCCTCTGGGTGGCAGTATTTAGTGACTCTGAACAGTTGATCTTTATTGGAGCTGATTGAAATTTCTGACAGTTGGTGGTCATTCATTGGTGATTTCCAGGAGCTCCAGTCATTTCTGGTTCACTTATCAATCTGTCATTTTCTGATTAACCTGGAGACAGACGAAAGGCTGTTCAAGCTGAGGCTAGCGAGTTAGCTCGCTGATGCCCACTCTCATCCTGAAAACACAACATATGAACATCAGTATCATGACACCACATCTGTTCTAGTCTCATAGGAGACAATTTTATGGCTCATTTGGCTCATTTTATCTGTGTTTTGGTAAAAGTTGTTCTGCTAAGATCGCATAACTCATGCCTACAGTATAACATTATTCAGCGGTATTGAATAATCTACAGTGAAATGCAGTGAAGCAGCCTGGTGCTGTTCTCCTCTCACATTCTGCCCACTGTTTAAACTCCCATTTCTGACCTGGGGCTGAATGAGTGTGTGTGCTGTTTGGCTGCAGGCTGCTTATTTTCAATGCAGAGTGAAAACTGAGCAGATCATAAGCAGCGGTACACTTGTCCTGAAGACATAAGACTCCAGCAGAGAATGCAGCTGCACTTAAACAAGCAGTAGAAGTCATTATTTTCAGTTTACTCCACCCGTTTTGTTTTAGTGCTGTTGCCACCACTGCTGCTCAACATCAGAAACCGTCTGAGCCGCCGCCGCTGATGTGAAGCCTGCGGTCTCTGGCATTTTAAACATTTGTTTCTTTTGTGTTTTTTAGTTTTATCAGGAATAAGCTAAAAGAATAAGTGGATGCTGCTCTCCTGTTCTGACGGTGTGCTCATCAACAAAAGGGCCACAGGTCTGTTTTAAAATCCTGCCTGCCTGAAAAGAAGAGAGGGGGAAAAAAAAAACCAGCTATGAACAAACTGAACTAAAGCCTGGTCCGCACTGCAGGACTCTCCAACCTCCCCCGATCCAGAGACACACACTTGAAGACAACAGAGGACAGATCACAGCAGACTTCCTTCTTCTGATCTTCGAGTGTGTGGAGTCACTGCGGAGCAGAACACACACGAGAAGATTCCTCAGCCGAGGATCGGCTCCTTCGCCCGCAGGCTTCCACATCTCACGTAGTCCAACGTGACTTTGAGCAGTTTCCCTTCATCCTGATGTTTACAGTCATCTCCGCACTCTTTCCTTCAGTTCATTCATTCATGTCTGCATCCCTCCTTCGGCACAAGCCGATTTTTTTCACTCTTCTGTTAATAGTTGATAGTGGAGATGAATGAAAACATTGGGATCCCTGAGACTTGTGGCAGGAGAGGAGGAGATGCAGATGAATGAAGTAAAGCTGCATGTTCAATATCTAGATCTCCCCTTCCAACACCTCTCGAGCGGGTAAATTCATCCGGACGATCCTGGAGTGTGTCCTGGCCTTAAGCTAACTCTCCTCTACCTGAAAGCTATAATCTGTCGTCTCGCCCCTCTGATTCGTCACTTCCACCTGTTCTGATATCAGAAATCCATCAGTGTACAACGCCAAGCTAGTTTCACCTGTATTTTTGGTCGATGACTCTTTTCTATTTCTTGTCTCCAACAAGTGTAAAAATATCACATTGGTCTGAAATGGCTGCGATAATATGGTTTGATTAAGAGTGTTGAACATTTGAATCATGCGGCTCTTTTGTGTCTGACTCATTTCCAGCGATAGAAGAAAATGTTCTCCCCAGAGTCTGACATAATGTGGCTGTCCGTCTCAATTAAGCCCTAATCTATTAAAAGAGACTCTTTGGCAAGATATATATTTTCCTCACAAGCACAAAGCTGATTGACTAAACAACAGTCCGCTTTTCATCTTCTTATTGTGCTTTCTGCTATCCACCCTAAACTCTCAGCGTAACAAGCTTCCAGGCGGTGACCTGCTGTTTTCTGTCATCACTAACCTCTGCTTTCTCCTGAACTCTGATTACCCTCAGTCTTTGGAGACGGCACTGAAGTACTGCAACTATTTCTTCACCTCCACGTTTGTGATCGAGGCCTCTCTGAAGCTGGTGGCCTTTGGATTCCGACGCTTCTTCAAAGACAGGTAGAGGCTGTTGACATCGTCGCTGGCAGAAAAACATGATGTTTCTCATCTGGTCGGGGTTTGTAGCAGCGCATGGTGGTTATCCAACTCATTCATGTCTGTCTGTTGCATTGCTACTGGAATTTGATGAATTAGAGAATTCACTTTTGTCCAATCCATTGCAAAAGTCTTGCATTTCTAAACTGACTGCGCATCAGAACCTACAGCGATGTTCCTCCTCGTCTACTGATGTACAGCCGAGCATCCACATCCAGACAGCCCTCTTACAGTGAAATGTGAGCATTGCACTTGTGAGTGTGTGTGAAGGCTCGTGGAGCTCAGACAGGACAGTTCAGAGGTCATCGGGCTGTTCGGGTTTCTTTCAAGCTTCTGAGCAGTGTGAACGTGGAAAAGCTTCTCATTGGCTACTAACCACTGCTTTCAGAAGAAACCCTGACGGCTCGGAGATAGCGTGTCAAAAAGAAAAACTCTAATTCAAGAAAAATGTTGCTGCTGGTTCCCAAAAATGGCAGACATGCCGGATAGCGACATTTCTCCCGAGTAAACCTGCTGTTGGTACAGTTTGTATTTTTCCCTCTGGGTGTCAAACCTTCACACATTATACATTCTAAATAAACGTTAAACATCAGTAGGATTTCTTGGCCTGCCTTCTAGCAGCGGTGTGTCCTCCATCAGCGACGCACAGGTTCTTTTGATAAATGTGATAAATTCCAGTCTCATCTACTGCATGGCTAGGTCTGCTGAGATGAGACAGAACAGAGGAAAACAATGCTTCAAGGCCCGAGTCGAGTGTCTCCTTCCTTTTAAAGCTGACAGTGGGCGTTCAGCCAGTTTCAGGTGAAGGTGATCACACATCAACCCTTTCACTGATGGCATGAAGTTGTTAAGTAATAAATGGTGTGATTGGCTGTTGAGCACATAAAGAACAGGACTCTAACAGGAGGATTCACCTCCTGAGCCAGTTAATGGGAAATTTGAATCTCTTGAAAGCCGTCAAGGCTCATGGATTCAGTTCCCTTATTCATCTTTGTTTTTGACTAATGTGGTGATTTCCACTGCCAATTGGTGTGTCGTGTTATTACCAATAAAAAATCAAGAGCTTTGAAACTCTGTAAGATCAGGAATGATCCAGTATTTTGACTCACTGTCTTGATCTTGAAGACCTTTCTGGAAGGCTTTTCCTGCTTGCAGAGCTTGATGCTAGTGGCTCGATCGCAGCCAAACAGGAAGCAGAAGCTCGTCTGTTTGTGTGACTGGTTGAATGAAGGCTGGGTAAACTGACTACTAACGCATTGTTGTTGCATTTTTGTTTTTGGAAAAAGTCGACCCCCTGACTGCTGGCTTCATTTGGCGCTGTGACTTTTGAGAATCCCACCAGTTGAATCTCTCAGTGTCCACGGCCATGTTGTCGTCATGTTGCCACAGCTTTTCAGCGCCGCTTGTCAAACGTGAAAACATCAAATCTGTTTTCTCTTTGAGGTTTGAATTGGATTTGCATAAAAAAATTGCCACCTAATTGGATCTGGAAATAGACACGTAACCAGATTATGCTAGAGCCGCTTATGTCTCAGAGTGAATGGTTTTCCGCAGCGTCGATGCAGACGCTCAGGTTGAAATATCGGGTTTCAGTGTATGATTAAATGACTCTCACTGAGGCTGCGCAGGTGCATAAACCTCGTTCAATTTGATTAAATTCCAATGTCTAAACCCACCATCCAGCAGCAGGGACGTTTCTCAGGCGTGTGCACGAGCGAGTGCAGCAGCTGCCATAGTGCCGGTGAATATTATCCGACCCTCTTATGCAGATTTATCAGAACAGCTTCCGATCCATTTTGAGAGTTGTGGCTTCGCTGGGGCAAATTGCCGTTGGTTTATTTTCTGCGTCACTTCCATCTCAAGCCGCCTTTTCCAAATGACTTCATCCGGCCTGTTTTAATGATTTAATGGCCATATTTCTCTCCATCCCTGGCCGTTGTCTTTTCTTATAAATCCTCCCATTAACTGAAGTTTATCATTTGGTTTTCTCTCTGTCTCTCTGCATGCGTCTGTGTTTTTGGGAAACTCCTGGCTTTATTCAGCAGACCGGCTCTGTGTGTGTTTTCATTGTGTGACGCTGGAGTGTGATCTTATTTAGGTCAAGACGCTGTAGAAACAGACCCCAGGATGAGATTTGGCAGTAAATCAAGTTGAAATTTCCAAAAGTTTAGAAGGTAGACACAAAATTGGGATTTTTTTTCTGTTAAATTCTAGATAAAAATTGTTCTAGAAGTATTTTGGACAAATATTCCTAAGAATTTCCTTCATACTATTATAAAGTCTTATTTCTTCTTGTTGAGTCAAAAATGCAGTCTGGTGGTGATGAGGACTTGAAGCAGAACTGCAGAGAGCCTCCTCTGAGTCTGGTTCTGCAGGTTTCCTCCTGTTGTTCCTGATTGATCATCTCCCATCAGATTCTGACCGTCAGTCGTCCTGAAACGCTCCGTCTGCACTCCTGACCTGAAGCCGTTTCTCTTTCTGTGGAAACCCCCTAAACAAACTCGCTTACCTGCACTAGAGGTTACGTTAGGGATTCCCATGTCTGCTTGTGGGTGAAGTTCTTGTTATAAATATTCATGGCAGCAACTGGCCTCCAGGTAATGGAGTCCTGTTATCACAGCTGGCGCTAAGTTGGAAAAAAAAACTGAAATTCTGCACAAATGTAGTGCAGAACATGCTTATTCATTCAAAAAAATTACCATAGCACAGACCCCACTGCAAGCTTTTGAAAAGTCTTAAGACACACACACACACACACACACACACACACACACACACACACACACACACACACACACACACACACACACACACACACACACACACGTTGAGTGTTTTGTGTGTTCCTCTGTGCAGGTGGAACCAGCTGGACTTGGCCATCGTGCTGCTCTCTGTGATGGGAATCACCCTGGAGGAGATCGAGATCAACGCCTCCCTTCCCATCAACCCCACCATCATCAGGATCATGAGAGTTCTCAGGATCGCACGAGGTACCTGCTGGTCCACCGAAGGCGACGGTTTAAACATGATAACAACAAAGATCTCTGCTTTCAGTGGCCTCAGAGCGCACTGTGTGAACAGACGCCTAAAACAAACTCGACTCATGGTTTAGAAGTAAGAAAATACTCTCTCTTTTTTTTGCTGCTTTGCAAATCTCAGTTTCCAGTTGTGTGAAGGCAGAAGAAGAGACAGAAGAAGAGAGATCTTGAAGTTTCTGGTCCATTGTGCTGGATGGTTCCTGAGGGAGGCTGAAGCTGATACGTTTCTCTTGCTCTGGTTTCTGAAATGAGTTCCATTTCACACCTGTGTTCTCGCTATCCGGAGGAAATTAAAGCACTGGTTCTTCGGGCTGCACCAATTCCTCTTAACTTCACACTGAGGAGGAGAAAGGCTAATTACATCAATCTCCCTTAATCCTGGCTCTCCTACCACCGCCTCTGCCCTCCATTACGCCGTTCAGGGACCGCTGAGTGGACCCATGGGTAATATTCAAATTAAGCAGCAGCCAGTGGTAATTAGTAAGCAAGTGGGGTATTTGATTATGAGCGAGGAGGTCTACTGGTGACTTTTAGTTTTTCATTTCCTCTGCTAACATTTTTACCTCTCTGCATGAATGTTAACTCACTTGTGTGACCTCAGGAAAGAATATTCAAATCTTTCACAATCCACCACGTGTTCTCTGTGTGGCTGGAATCTTAAAAACGAACTTGGATTTTCAATTCAATTCAATTCAATTCAATTCAATTCAATTCAATTCAATTCAATTCAGCTTTATTTATGAAGTGCCAAGTACAACATGGTCGTTTCTAGACACTCTTTTAGTTTGACACTTTTTTCGAGACCATTTTCCTGGTGGATGCTTTTAAAACAGTAATTACTCCTTCAACAATCAACTCCTATCAACTTGTATTTGTTTGCTAGCAGCCTGTTAATGTTGATGGCTTAGTCTCATGCTTAGTTTGGAGCAAAGATCCAAAAGTAAAGCTAATCTCTCATATAAAGCAGTCATGTTTTTCGTGCTGTCCTACTCTATATAAACACTGTTTGTTCCTCTAGCTAAAGATCAGGGAGCAATAAGGCTTAAGAAACTAAACTGGGGCTGCATTTTAAGTGAAAACACATTGTTTTTGTGTTTCACAAAAATTTTGCTTTTAGCCAGAAACAGTTTGAAAACAGTTTTCAATGACATGGCAGAAATGATGAAGAAATGTTCTCATGTTGGGTCACTATGGGTTCTTTATTTGAACTAAAACTCTAAAACTATCAGGATCAGGATAATCTGGACGGGGAGTCAGGACAGTCTGGAGCCAGACGTCCTTCTCATTGTCCATCTGTTTGCAGAGGAACTATTTACTATGCTGTGGTGTCCATCAACAGTCGGAGCACTTTCAAAAAGTTTCCCGTTTACTTTACTTACTCTAAAGAGTTTTCAGAAACTGCCTTTTAAGTGGCTCGGAGCATCGATACCTTGTAAACAGACACCCAAAGCACCAAAAAATGTTTCCGTTTCACATGAAATTGCTGTAAATTGGGCTGAAAAAACTTTAAATTCTAGGCTTTAAATGGCTTTAGGCCTGCATGAGGAAAGGGAGGATTATTAATCATTAAACCGAAGCACATTTGTCCAGTAAGCTAGTTAGCTTACAGCAAAACAGTACATGCAGAGGACAATGTGGGAATTTAATACTTCCTCACCTGCTGTTAAGTTGTCAGATAAGCCTGTTTTTAATTTATTTATTTTGAGCTGTATAATTGCATTGAATGGATGACCAAATGGAGTTTCTGTTCTCGTACCGGCGTTATGATTTGAACACCGCCGTCTCTACCGCCCCCTCTCCGCTGGCCACCCGCTATCTGCGCAGAGTTCCTATCTCCCGTGAGGCTGTCCGGTCCGACTGGACGCTCCCCGTCAGAACACACTGTTTTCCTCTCCGCAACCGGCTGCATCATCTGACGAGTTCCTTAAGAAATTGGACCGCCGGGAATCGTGAATGGTCTCTTGTGAAGACGCCAGTAAACCTATTCCATCTATCGATCGTCTGTTATCTCTCCCACTCCTTCCCAGTCAGCCTCTTATCTGCCTCCACTGCTCCTTTCCGTTCCGGTGTCTTTTGTCTTCCTGTTCTTTGTCTCACTTTCTCCTTCTCGGTAGGTGTTGCTGGTTTATCGCCGCAGCACACCTGTCAGAAGCGTCAGGGACTCGTGCAGGGAACCATGTGCTTTGCGGGAAGGCTCACCTCTTTGCGTCTCTTTCTGCCGCCAGTGTTGAAGCTGCTGAAAATGGCCACCGGGATGAGGGCCCTGCTCGACACGGTGGTCCAGGCTCTGCCTCAGGTAAGCGTCGCCTCACACTCGCTGAGGAGTTCATTAACGTTAGTGAAATGATAACGGAGCTGCGTAGGTAGACGCTCCTCAGAGCCGTGGCTTTCAGGAAGACGGGTCACTGCGACTCTTTCCCCCTCTGGATGCCTGGACACCATTCCAACTTTCCTTTGTTTCTTCATTTATATAGGTAAAAGTCAAAGACCTTTGCAGATGTACTTCTAAGCTTTCCCTCCTTTTCACTGTTAACAAGACAGTAATTCACTCCCTTGGTACTGAAAAAAAAAAAAAAAAAAAAAACCTGCTCCTGAAGCTGTTCAGGCTTATTAATGTTACATCTGGTTTATAGGATCTGTAGAAGTTCAGGACATTTCTAAAAGTCACTTTACAATCTGGGAATTTCAGTGAGGAACTCTCAAGAGAATTCAGCAAATGTTACCCTACATGAAAGAAACTGGTTTTCATCTTTAAGTAAGGAAAGGTTTCCTGGATTAACAGATCCAGTGCAGCAAAACACGGATAGACGCTCTCTGGGACAGAAACATGGGCGAGATGTATCTAGCTCCACCAGTAAGGGAAAGATCCGGAGATAAAACCATTTTCAACTCATACCTCACCATCCCAGGAGAGTCATTACGGCCCGTTGACACGACGTTTCAAATGCGCAACGTTTTTGTCTTCATTTCTGAGAAGTTTCAATGTTTGCACAACTTTTTGGAAACAATGTTCTTTTTGCACAGCAATGGCAGAAATGCTGAAAATGAATAGGCTGAAGACACATGACCACAGAGAACAATACGCCGTTAACATTAACCATGGCGAGAACGTGGACATTCCTGTGGACAAACGATGGCGCTGGATTGTTGTTACTGTGACTGTCAACTCTTAACCTACCAAGTCCAGGAGAATCCAGGCTGGGACCAGAACCTAACCTATGTCTGTTTCAGAGATTTAAATTACCTGTGGTTTATGCAAGAAAACTGAAGTGGAAAACATTGTCTTGTCTCGAATGAGGAAGAATTCTGCTCCATTCATCATTATTTTCATTCAGATTGATTATGAATTAGTTTTCTATGTTTGGGTCCTTCACTATATTCATTGCTATAGATGGACTTGTGTTACAAAGAGGGTGCCTCTGTTGAATGGAGTGCTTTGAAACTTGGTCCAGTTGAAGTTCTGCTCTTCAGAGACATCCTGCCCCCTGCCATCTAAATGCACAGCGAGCCTCCACACGGGTGTTTTTAAAGCGATCGGCTGCTGCTTGTCTTTGTTTCTGTCCTTGAATTGCACTGAAGGAGTAAATCCAGCAGCGCATCCATCTGTCACTCAGTTCTCTGAGGCACAAATGGATTCGTCCCCACTAAGGGCATGAATATTCAAAAAGTGATCACAAGGATACTATTCTTTAAATCATGAGTCACCGGAGTTCTTGGTTTTGTTTAAAGCAGGAGGACATATTCATTCTAATAAGCATTCAGGATGTTTGGTGTTAGACCTGTCAGTTCTAGATGAGATCAAATTACATTTAAATATGTTTTTACTATTTCCACGGTGATTTCGAGGAGAAAAAAACCATCACCTTTCTCTTTCTCCGTTGAATGTGGAAACAAGATGAGTAATCAGGGACTCAAACCCATGCTCCATCAGATGGGGGGACAGGAGCCTGATCCACTGATCCACTGGGTCGGGCAGGCACAGCCATCTTAAACTGAGACCGGTTAGGTTGTTAAGTTTTCAGAAAAAAGTCATCAGGCTTGTTGCGACAGTGTCGCTCTGTGTCTCGTGACGTGAATGGAGCTGTGTCTCAGGCAACGCCTTTTTTAATTTAGGAGCTCAAGTTTTCAGTTACGTCCAGCTTTTCAATCTTGTAATTTTATTTTACTTTACAGGAGCCTTGCGTGATGCTTTATTTAAAAAAAGGGGTGGGGGGATGGGGGGGGGCTTCAACATTAACACTTGATGTAGAGCAACATTTGAATAAACAGAAATTGTACTTTTGCTTTCACTTTCTAGCTGTCCTCAACACCCACAAACTTCCTGTGTTCATTTATGTACATAATGTACATAACTTGAAAGATAAGAGTTAATCAAACACTTCTGAGCGGCTTTTCTGCTGGTTGCTTGGCAACCATGCTGTAAAACTCGAGTGAGAAAAAACTAGTATTGGCAAGAATAGAAGATAATATCGTCATTCCTGAGATATGATCAGGTTAAGCAGTTCAGGCTCCCATAACAACAAAACTATGTCAGGTTTTCATTTATAGTGACACACACACACACACACACACACACACACACACACACACACACACACACACAGAAAGTGCTCAGACATCATGGACTGTCAAATGCATACAGCTACACCCAGCAGTCTCTGCTCTTCTGGAAGGTTTTCTACTAGATGAAGTGTTTCTGTGGGAATTAGCTCATTCAGGACGTTGGACCAGACGACCTGCGTACAAATCCACTTCATCGCATCTCGCAGTGAATTCTTCTACAGCGAACCCATGAAACGCCCTTGAGGACCTCGCTTTATGAGCTGCTGCTCAGCCATATGAAGGCTTTTCCCCAAACTGCAGCCATGATGACGGATACACTGCAGTGTCCAGAGGGCCTTGGCCAACTTTACACGACAAAGTTTCACGTGAAAATGAACTTCACCCTGAAACACACAGGAATCGAGAATGTCACTGAGAGCAGGTGTGTGTGCTGATGGCTGATTAAGTTTTTAAGTTGGATAACCATTAAAACCCCAGTGTGTGATGAATGACACCAAGGCCCCGTTTACGCCGCACCATTGTTCCAGGGAAGTGGTCCGTACACAAACATTCATATCCACAGATGACCAAGTCGGATTTCAATTATGAAGCCCCTCAATGCTAAAACTACCAACGTGTTAAACGTGGAGACTGAAACCATGATTACTTCTTTCTGCACCAAAAATGAAATCATGTGGTGACTCTTCTTCTGTCACCTCCCTCCACTGCTTCACACCTTTTGTCACGTCCGAGAGAGAAGCAAGTGCAGTTCTGTCACCGCGTTTGTGTTCTAATGGTGTGAATGTCTGGCTAAGTAGTTCTTTTTTCTTTTCTTTTTTTCTGTATAAATTCTGAAAACATGAACAATTGGACTGGCTGCTCTCTTTAAAACAGCTGTTTCCTTCAAAAGCCATTTGTAATGGAGGGAGTCTGAACAGCTAAGAGCCGCTTTTTGCTGCGTTATCAATGCTCTGAGATGATCTTACACACACACACACACACACACACACACACACACACACACACACACACGCGCCATACAGTCTTTAATTTTCTTCTCTTGATGCGGTTTTCAAAATGTGGCAGTGTAAACCCTTTTATGATATGAAAACGCATAAAGTAAAAGTTTTTACTAGTAAAGTTATCAAGTAAATGAGCCCTCAGACTGAGACTTACGTGTCTGACTGCATTGTGAACTTTCCTTTTTCACCAGTTAGATTTAGCTGAAGAGTGTATCACACTCACTGCGTTTTAAATGCTCATTCAGTGAAAAGAGGCAATTTAATGTACTAACATGTAAATGAATCTGCACACTGTCACCAGGATCCCTTGCATCTGAAATAATCATCAGAATTTGATTACATGCTTCAGTACGAGCGTGGGTCACGGTGTCTCTCGGTCTTTTGTTCTGAGGACAATGAAGCGGCCTCGCCGCTCCTCACCGCCTTGCCTCAGAGGCTGGTTCCTGCTGGGTGGAACGACCTCTGGAGCGCCAGGGTCACATGACGCTCAACGACACAACATGTGTCGCAAGAGGAGGCAAATTCTCCGTCCACTAGTCGGAATGCAGAAAAGAAGCTTGTTCAGTTCACCTTTTCTTTTTAAGCTTGGTCACATTTAGCAGTATTTAATCTGAAGGCGACCAGCTGAGTGTCTTGCTTCTCACGTTTTCTGTTTCCAATTGAGAAGGAGAAGCTATGGTGGCCATGAAACCGAGGCAAGATCTCCTTTTTCTGCAGGATTCAAAGATGACAAGAAGACATTTCATGTTTCTGTGTTCTTATGAAAGAAGAGACAACACAAAGAAACTTTTAAATGCCACTTCTCTGTTTTTGTTTTTCAGAGGTTGCAGTGAATTTAATAAGCTCTACCTTTTAAATGTCACAAATGCCATTGTTTAGAAAAGCCTAACTTTTATTTGTTTTAATTAAAGCCCAATCCCAAACACATTGGGAAAATCACCTACTTTTAAAAGAAACTGAAACATTTTACGTTTTCATTGTGGAAAAGTCCATTTGGAACGATACTGTTTTAGGTAAATAAACCCATTCTCATGATGTTTTCAAGTGACACTTTGTGTTTTGTGGGCTCGTTCACATGTTGGTGGTGCCTAGAGTCACTGAAACTCAACTTTTTGAAGACGCTCTTGTTACATCTTTGTGGAAAAAAAGGAAAAAGCAACTTTTTAAAACTGCTCCGACTCAGTCTCTGTGTGAACAGGAGAAAACGCTGCTATTGCGCATGTGGTCCATGGCTGTTCTGCATGGCTGGAGGGGAAATAACAGTGTTTCCTCTGGAGTGTCATGACTGCCCGTCCAGGTTCCCCTGGTCCTGGTCCCGGTCCCAGTGCAGACCTCCTGTTACTGGTTCTGGTCCAGATTCTCCTGGACTTGGTGGTTTTAGAGTTGACAGTTACCGCAAAAAGAATCCAACGAAGTGTCCACGTCTTGATTTTATTTTAGTTTGCCGTCCTGCCTCACTGCGTCCTCGTCCCGTCATGTGTCCTCAGGCTGTGACCCAGCTTTTATTATTCACAACTAGACAGAGACACACTGAGCTCACCAGGGAAGGAAGAACAACTCTTTTTCTAACATCTCTAAGGTTCCTCATCTCCTCCTAGCTCATTATTCTTGTCTTCCTCCTCACACAACCCTCTCTCCCAATACAAAACTATACATCCTAATTCTTTCCTTATTGGCTCGGCGTTTATTTGCCTTTCTAATAGAATTCTACAGTCACAAATTCAATCGCTTTCCTCCGTGTTCCCTGTGAAGCGACTGAGCTAATGGTGTGCCGCTGCAGCCCACCACGCACCCCAGGGGGTTCTTTACCCATTTGCATTGCATATCACCCTTCGTGAAGCCTTTCAGTCTCGACACAGATGGATTCACACCTGCTAAGAAGGCAGTGTGCAGAATTTTTCCCCAAATTGTGTAATAAAGTGATTATCCTTGATTATCCTCCCTGATTAAGGGAGGGATTCTGTGGCGTTGGGCTTTATCTCCGTTTTGGTTCTCTACAACTATTTTGGATCCAGTTAAGCATTTGGCAGGTCTCAAATGTGCTTAATCACTTTCAAGGCTTTTATCAAAGCATGCAGCCTCTTACAAAATACAGGCGCAATCAGAAAACTCAGTCTGTCTTATGCTGATGGAAATGACAACCTGACGCTTTTTCCTTTCTGAACATTGGCCGTTGAACTTAGGAATTTTGGTTGGGATGCATTCTTGACTTTGGAAGAAATCTTTGTGCAATTTTTTCTCTCTGAAAACACATATGTATATATATCTCAGTTCACACTGTTGGACATACAGGTGAGGTGAACTTTGTAAAGACATATTATCTGAAGAAGCAAGTAACTGTAGTTTTAGAGCATCTTTAAACATTGAGCTTGTTGTTATGTTTCCCCTTGAAAACCCTTTAGATCAATAGTCATCAAACAATGTGATCATGATCACCTGACTGGGTAAAAGCTGAAAAATCAAATGGCATATGGATGTTTTTTTTCCTGTTCAACAGGTGGGAAACCTGGGCCTGCTCTTCATGCTGCTGTTCTTCATCTACGCTGCTCTGGGAGTGGAGCTGTTTGGAGAGCTCGGTAAGTCTTCCGCTCAGTATTTTCCATTGAAATCACGTTGCAATCCAGTTCTATTCATGAAAACTCTTAAATGTTGCAAGTTTTGAGGGTATAAACACAATCCAAACCAAGCATATCTAGGTAAATGGTGGTCAAGCCAAGCCTTTTCACTCTGCTTTAGGAACTCCAACAGAAACTCGCCAACATGCTGTTGTCCAGAAATGGTATTCGAAGGTTCTCAGTCATTTCTTCTCTCTTCCTCTTTCAGTGTGCAACGCTGACTACCCTTGTGAGGGCATGAGCCGCCACGCAACCTTTGAGAACTTCGGGATGGCCTTTCTAACGCTCTTCCAGGTTTCGACTGGCGACAACTGGAACGGCATCATGAAGGTACTTTAGATGAGGAGTTTGGTTTTTCTGTATCCATGTTTCATGCTCTCTTACCTGGTCTCCAACACTACAGTCATTTCTGTTGAAACGGAAATTGTTTTTAAAATGTTACTGTGTAAGCGTTGAACTTTCCTGAAACATTGTCTTGTATATGGGGCCCTTCATGGTCTGTGAGTCACAGAAGTATCAGTGAAGCGATTAAACATTCAAAAGTCGTGAAATTTAGAGCAGTGACCTCTTCCCAAGATCTGATCCGAACTGCTTCAGATTCCTCAGTGAAATCCTGTAACTTCACAGCAGTCAAGAAAATCTGCACATCTTCCTGCTTTTAGTCATCCAGATATATTTTACACGGCCGCCACACACAGAAAAAAAGGTCAACAGCAGAATTGTTATTAAAGGTTTCCACTCAAATCTGAAGAATGGAAGGAAGTGACTGAGGTGGTTTGGCAAAAATGCTGTGAGAAAAGTCAAATATGCCCTCAAAGTCTGCAGAAGATGAATGAAGATGAAATTTTACATTCATGAAGTCTTAACAGCTCCCATCTCATCTCATCTCAATCAGATCTCATGCTACAATCACACTCTTAAAAAAGTGTAACGACCCACTTCAGGCGTTCAGTCTGCACTGATTGGTGCTCATGGAGGGCGGGGGACTCGGTGACTAGTTGGTGTAAATCATGAATTGCTTGTTGTCAGAATGAGTCTTTCTGAAGACTAGATTGAATATTTAAATTTAGTTTGACCTTGACGTTCTCAATTACCCATCCCCGATGTAACCATACCTTTAAATATGTTTAATATTCCAGAGTGAAATGTGACTACAAACCTAAACTTAACTTATCTTTAGACAGAACATCAGGGGTCAGTTGTGCCTTTTTCCATTAGAAAATGTGAGATCAGGCTTTATTAAGTGGGATTAGTGCTTTGGAATTCTACCAACTAATTTCATTTTCCACACATTTCCTCTCACGGCTCCAATCACCTTGAAGCAGAGGGCGAATACAGACTGACTGAACAGATACTGAGAACGCCCAGCGTGAGCTTTCGAACAATAGTTGGTTCATTTTACTCAAAACTCTGATAAATGGGTTTGTTTCTGTGCCATAAATGATGCTACAACGTGTATCACTTTGAGAAGTGTCCTTTAGCTTATCCATCCATTTTCTGTAACTGCTTCTTTCAAGTAGAGGTTTGCAGGTTCTGATGCTTTTCCCAGATAACGTGCATGAAAGGCAGGAAACGCCTGAGATGGGTCATGTGACCATCAGGCTAAAGAGAAGCCAACAAAGTGTGTTCCCTCCCACAGGCTTCTTACAACCACCGATTAGTGTAATCAAATATTGCATAAAGGAGTCAAAGTAGGCAAGAAAAACTAAACAAGCACAAGAAGAATTTGCATAAAGGGTTTATTGTCACACCCTTCGATTGTGAGACGGCCACTCTACGCCCCAAACATGAAAACTCATGAATATAATACTGAATTCATCAGAGCTCCACCTGAAACACACTCGGTCTCTGTCTCCTCTGCCTCCAGGACACGTTGAGAGAATGCCCCCCGACCCACGAGGGCACCGACTACGGCTGCCACGCCGGGCTGCAGTTCATCTCCCCGATGTACTTCGTGTCCTTCGTGCTGACGGCGCAGTTCGTCCTGATCAACGTGGTGGTGGCCGTGCTCATGAAGCACCTGGACGACTCCAACAAGGAGGCGCAGGAGGACGCCGAGATGGACGCCGAGATCGAGCTGGAGCTGGCGCAGGGAGGCCTGTGCTGCATGATGGGGGGCATCGGGGCCATCGCCGGGGCCACGGGCGGCGCGGCGGGCGGCGTGGGCGGCGCGGCTTCCGCCGCCATCTCGGTGGGGACGGTCGGGGGTCCGAGCTGTGGCGTCATGGCCCCGCTGCGGGACGGAGGCGGCGGCTCGGCTCAGGAGGGACGTGCGCACCATCGCTGCCGGCTCTACTCTCCTGCTCAGGTAGGACGACGTTCCGGCGCTCCAGACAGCGACGATTCCTCAAACTGCTCCACTTCTACTTTTAGTGACTCTGAGAAGAGTCACGTTGTTTCTATCAGTCATGGTTTTATTGCAAACACAATTCAGTGTCATTCGTGAAAACAAAAGACAGGAATCATCAGAGGAAACGTCATTTACAGGAGATACATGAAGATATTTAGATCTAGATTTATGTTTTTAGGTTTTAAAAAATATTACAAACCGTCATTGAGCAACCATCATCATCACTGCAAACTCCAACCTCAGAAATGAAAAACTAAATTAATTTATGAAGATCCACACCGAATAATCTTTGAATTATATCTCTGCATTTCAGTGGGTGCTGATTGAAGAGCATCAATAACCTTTTTCACCTTAATGCATCTTCACCAATAGAAAAAAGACAATATAAAAAACTGTAGTAGAATGAAGAAAAGTTCTGTTCCTTTGTTCTCTTTCATACAATCTGTAAAACATGATCATTTAAAGCACAACCCTCAGTACAAAAACAATGACTTGATATAGATAGAAAACACCACTTTTCTCTGTTAAAAGAATAAATTTATCAGCTGCAAAACGCAGATCAAGCATTTTCACTGTTATTCAAATTGTTGGCGCTCTCATTAGTGACTCAGGATTTTTAAAGCAGAGAGGTAGATCACATGGTGTCAGTTGTAATTAAGTATATATGTAATTTCATACTTCAAAGATTAATTAGAAAGTTAAAAGCATCATGTTTTAATTAAAAATGTATGAAATGGGAAGCCTGGACGTAATGAACAGATTGATTGACAGATCGATAGATAGATAGAAAAGCTTTATTGTCGTATATCTGATATTATGGAAATACCATCGCTGCCGCCTTTCTGCGTCAATATGAAGTGTGAAATCATGGAAATGCAGCAGTTACAGGACAACTTTTTTTAAAACTGTATTTTGCACCAGAAGGTTTCATTAAAATTGGCTTCAGTATATAAAACATGGATTTTTTTTCAAAATATTCTTGGTGCTACAACAAATGGAAAGTTTAAATTTAAAGGTTATCATGGCCCTGTTTTACCGGCCCGGCCCTCTCAAGATGATCTTGGGCCGTTTGCGGCTCCGGTAGTAACGTGTGTTTGATAACTCTGATTTAGAAACTGCTATTTCAAGTGCGAGTTACTGATTGCTGCTGATCAATGGCAGTTTCTATTTGTGACAAAGCAGCAGAATTACTGTATATAACAGTTGAGTGCAATCCAAAAGAAACTAGAAATTATATCTTAGAAAGTAAATCTAAGTTCCAGTCAACGAGTTTACTGAAACTTTGGTAATCATAACTTTCTAATAACTTCTAATAATCCATTAAGAATACAAAAACCTGTGGAGTTACTGCAATGAGGTACTTAAAAAAATAGTTTCCCCCCAGTTCATCCTGAGTGAAGGACCTTGTGGTCGTCGCTGATGTGGCATGGAGCAAAGAGTGACACACACGTTGGTTTGATTCTTGTCCTGATTTGATTGTGGATTTTGACAACATTCATTTAAAGACACTTTTACACAGAAAAACCAGCATGAGCAAGCAGAGGAGATGGTGGAAAGGAAAAGTCACTGTTGGAGGAAAGAAGCTGCAGAAGCACCACATTATCGTGAAGACTCGGTGCGCTGATTCCTGATCACAGTGACATGAGATCTCATTTTGATGGAGAAGTTTTCAGTCTCTGTTTACTTCCTCTCCTCATACACCGTATGGAACAGGCTGTTAACGTGCCGAGCCGCCGGGCGAAGCTTGGCGTGATTGGCATGTTGGTCCCGGTTATTTCCAGCCTTCATCTACACCAGCAGTTGTTGCTGCTCAGCCAGCCGAGCTCGGTGGGACGGCGCAGCAGCTGGAGCTGCTTTTATTCATGCAACACCTCTGCCCTAGTTGCGTAAATCCAAGGTGTTGATGACAACCACACACACACACACACACACACACACACATATGGTGAGGAACATGCAGAAAAACACACGAAACAGCGCTGAGAACTCTTCAAAGAACCCGCCCCGCACACGTGTTGGAGAATATTAACTAGCCCTCCACCAGCCCGCGATTCTAAAAATATGTAGAGTGGGGGCAGCGGCGGGTTTGGCGCTCATCCCTCAGCTTCCTGATTACTGCCTCTCCAGCAGCACGCCAGTGCGCGCTCCATCCATAATCACACTCATAAAATTATAGCACCTGCAGAAAGGAACAGGTATTTTTAGAAGTGCGCTGGCTGAGGAACAAAGAAGGCGACGCGTAAATAAACAAAAGGTAGGAGCGAAGTAGAATGGGAGGAAAAACAAGTGGAGTGAGGAAACTGAGGAGAAAAACAGAACAAATTTAAATGTTAATTTCAGAGAGCTGTGAGAAGAGCTTCAGGTGACACTTTGGAGAAGAGTGTGAGTCGCTGAGTGGCGTTCGACTCATGGATGACCGCGGGGAGCCACCGAAGGTGTGTTTGCTCCAAACAGGTCCGTGTTTGTTTGGGCTGCAGACGGTGGCGTCGGGTAAACTGTGAGTCGGCTCATTAGGAATGACTTACTGAACAGAGCGACTGATTAATAAGTCCTCTGAGAGCAACTCTGCTTCACACTGGAGCAACACGTCGTCAGCGAACGCTCGGACCCTCCACAGCAGCAGGACCGGGACGATAACGTGGCGGTGACCGTTTCAAGATGGGACTTTACTCAACTTGTGACATTTTGCTGGGATATCAGATGTCAAGATATTAGCAGTAGCATCGAGCAGTTCCTGAACCAGCCTTGAGGGGTCAGTATTGATCGGATGGAAGTTTCTGGACATAAGGCATGTGTTACAGCTGCTACCTTTTTATTACCTCCGCCAGGAGGTTATGTAATCACGGCGGTTTGTTGGTTGGTTTGTTGGTTGGTTGGTTGGTTTGTTAGCAACATTACGGAAAAAGTTATGGACGGATTGCAATGCAACTTTGTGGAAAAGTGGGTCTTGGGCTAACTTAGAATCCATTAAATCTTGGTGATGATCCAGATCACTGTCTGGATCCAGGAATTTTTTAAAGGATTCTTTATCGTTGAGAGATAGGGCAGTCTTTGACATAGTTGGGCAGGCCCGCCGACAGGGGGCATGCGGCATGCGGCATGCGGCGAGGCTTGGTGACTGATTTGAGCTGTGCCGGAGGTCTGCACTCTCTGAGTGCCAAATTCTAGTTAGCTCTGCTGTGCTCAAAAAATATTATTCAACCATCCATTATCAAAAATTCAGCCATCAAGACTTTGCAATCCACAGGAGGAAGAGAAGTTTATCAAAACCATGTAATGTACAAGGACAGAGAGGCGGCGAGGAGAGGAAGAAGAAACAAAGTAAACACTACAGAGGTACGATTAGAGACCTGCAGACATCCACTAACAACCTGCAGCCAGCGAAAGGCAGAGCAGAGAGTGATAACAAGACTGAATAAGAACTGGCCAGACGTTCAGGGGCGTCACTGACAGAGACGTCTAACCAGGGAATGAAAACATCACCATAAATGTTTATTATCATCCCAAAGGAGGCATCAAGACCAGACACCCCCTGTGCTGGAAGGCATGCAGCTGTGATCAGGTTCACTGAAAAACAAAGGATGCTGACTGTTTAAAGGATGCATGGCACGGTTTGGAGCAGCACAGTCCTTTCACAAGTTCTGCTTCAAGGTTACTGCGAAGTAGTTCACCATCATAACACTAGGGGGCGCACAAGGGGCACTCATGAAGCTTCATGGAAGTGTTTATTTTTCCCCAGTCATAATTAGCAATTTGGCACAAAGATTGAAATTTTTGCTTCGAGCGCAAGCTAGCAGGCTGGTGCTGTGAGCTGCAGACGAACGTCCTGCATGGTGTCGACCGTATTGTCGAAAATCTGCAAAGTGTTGAGGATGGCACCAAAAGCAGAAGTTGTTTACCTGTGTGCTTTTCACACTTTAATTTAAATGAATTTACTCCAATAGAGTGCACGTGCACCATCATCTGTGTCACAGGCCTTGTTTCTAAACATGACAAAGTAGAGCGGACCAATCACAGCCCTCGTGGGTCAAGGCTCATTCCGTGCCCCGCCAGATGTGGAGATCGAAGCTGTTGGAGGTGCGCCTGGCGTCGATGCAGAGGGGGTTTGAGGCAATCGCGTATGATTTGCGCCTGGAGTAAAAGTTAAGGTTCACATTGTAAGGTTTAGTGTTATGTGAGCGTCCCTACTCCCGATCTCCCATCATGACTTCTTACGCTTTCATCACTCCGTCCAGAAGTTACCGGAACTGGACAGCTCAGGTGAAAATTCACTCCAGATTATAAGGATGTGACTGAGGATGAATTAGATCCTCCACCTGATTTTGACCTGGTTATTAATTTTTCATTTTCAGCATTACTACATTCACTCCAGTCACCCTTTAAAAAACTAAATAAATAAAAATCATCCCCTTGTTGCAGGTTAAGCTTCACACTCCTGAAAGCCGCTAAAAGCTGAAATAGATTCTGAGGGAAAAAAATGCTTGAATGAAGCTGAGGAGAATGCAAGAACCTAGTAATTGTCTTTTTTTCACATTTGCATTACACATAGTCATTTTGTTCACTCCTATTGTTAAAAAGGAAAAAAAAAAACTAATTACAGCAGCTTTATGTTAAGCAGCCTCACTCTGCAATTAAACCCAATGAACTGTGTGGAATAACCTAAATCTCACTCCCAGCATATTGTGCTGTTTTACTCTTACTTCACTGTTGCACCAGTTTCCAAAGGCCTTTTTTTTCTCTGTGTTTTGCTTGAGACTGAAAACTAAGCTAAACATAAAACTTCCACATGCTTTCCTCTGCATGTTAAAACAACACGGGGCCATCGTGCTCCTCTGTCTGCACCAGCTGGGTCACACTTGCTTCAGATTGCAGGTATTTTATGATGTTTTTCAGCAAAATGAACCAAAGAATATCTGAAGTGCTTTGGTTCAGTGAGGAGAATATGAACCCGGTCTTTAGGAGTGGATGGGCGAGCGAGCGGGGAGGAGGGTGGGCGAGAGAGGGGGCTGACTGTGAAGCGGCTGGCGGACGCAGTGAGACGGCTACTATAGGTGTCGGCTTCACCACAGTCTCATTCTGCTTGTGGCTCATTGTCTGTCAGCCGGCTGGTATTTTTAACCACGAACATCCTTCTTGGATTTTAAATCTCCGTCCTGATGAGCAGCCGAGCAGGCAGGCAGCCTCGTACACTAAAACCATAAAGTAGGGGCCGATTAAGATTCACCACAGTCACAAAAAAGTACAGAAACGGAAGGAAAATTCACTCCAATATTATAAACATCATAAGTAAGTAGATCTTGCTCACAGAGGAGTGACGTCTCATTTTCATTGAGGACCTCTTAATGCTCTAACATCCCAGTAGAATGAGGCCCAGGTCACAGGGAAAACGCACCGTTTCCACACTTTCATTTCAGAAAAGCTTTGCGTTTGAATGACGCCTGTTTACATCAGAAACTGCAGAAACGCTTAAAGCAATTAAGTAGTTCTCATGTTGGGCCACTACTGGGTGTTATTTGTAACAAAACCACACACACACACACACACACACACACACACACACACACACACACACACACACACACACACACACACACACAGTCTTGTATTTCTATCCTTGTGGGGACCGTCCATTGACTCCCATTCATGTCTAGCCCCTAACCCTGACCCTTACCCTAACCCTAACCCACACCACAACAAAGCCTAACCCTGAAGAAATGTTTTTGCACTTTTACTTTTTTCAGTAACAACAGCATGGTCAAGAAAACACTGTTTCTCCTACTTAGGACCGGAAAAAGGTCCCACAAGGCACGTCGTTCCATGTTTTGCTATCCTTGTGGGGACATTTGGCCCCGACAAGGATAGAAATACAAGAACACACACACACACACACACACACACACACACACACACACACACACACACAGTGAACAATATGCTGTAAGCATTAGCAATGGTGAGCACACGGACATTTGTTTGGACAGATGGCCATGTTGGATTATCATTCCAGGTGATTCTTAACTATAAAATCACAGATTTACCCGTTGTTATCTTCATTTTATGCAGTTTCAGTGTAAAATGTGCAGGGTTTTTTTTTTTAAACGAAAACTCAAAAAGATGGGTATTGTGGTGTAAACATGGCCTAAGCCTCTCAATCAGGCACAGACTAATAACACCCCGAGTTGCTGACATGTCTGTGTCAGGACAGGAATGCGAAATCCACTTTTAAAAAGACATAACTTAGGCGAAGGTGGGTACAGAGACGTTTATAGCTCATTTTACAGACGCAACAAACACATTATTCTTGTATAAATTGCATTACACACACACAAATCTTATTGTGCATGCAAAAATGTATTTACTCTAAAGTTATATACAAGTTCAGTCGCACAAACATCATTATGCATGAAAAACATGACCACCCAAACTGAAAGAAAAAGTCACACATGTAGAACTTCCTAAAGCATTCACACATCTTTCTGCAACTTTAAGCATTATTATTCTTCTTTATAACCAATAGAAGAAACCCTCTCCAGGGTTGGCACATGTCACACATTTCCATCGAGATACAGTTTTGGAGAATAAATCTGCATCTGCGGGGAGCAAAAGGCAGGAAACTCAGCACTCATTAAAACCGCTCAAACTTATTTCAGTCCTCTTACCAAACATGCTGTGCAGGTAAGTCATTCCATGGTCACAGTGTCATGTGATTCTTCAGGAGTTCCCACGGAGCTCGCATCAGGAAACGCAGTGTCCATTAAACAAACTCTTCCTGTGGCGTTTTCACCTTAAGGTCCACGAAAGAAGAAAAGAAAACTTCCAGCAGCTTCAAATGAAATACATTATTTTAAATATCGGAATTCCTCAGAAACCAGATACTGAAACAACTCACTGGCAATTGTTGTTCAAACTGCAGCTTCATCCTCTGTGCCTCAGGAAAGACGTCATTAATTATCCTGTCACTGACGAATTGGTCCAGATTGTGAACATTTTAACAAAAGTCAATCAGTTGTGATGAAGAGAGTGCAGCTTGTAATGAGTTGAGATGTTAATGGAGGAAAAAAACAACGGAAAGAGTAAAAATCATTAAGGATTGGTTTAAGTTCATAGTGATCACAAAATAGTCCTGCAGAGTAAGAAAATGAACTAGAAACGTGTGTATTAATCATGTCAATTAATTTTTTAGTCCCGTAATCATTTCTCTTGATTCTCCTTCTGTCTTCCTCTCTTCCATTACCTGCACTTTCTCGTCTGTCTTCTTGATCATTTCCTCATGTTTATTTCTTTGAGTCATTTCCTTGCTCATGCAGTAATTCTCTAAGTCTCTTTGATAAAAGTCCATTTTGTTTTTCAAAATGACTCATTCTGTGTGTGGAAACTGCCTTTTCAAACAGACTCTTCTGTTTGGTTCCGTCCACCAACAGGTGTCTGTCTGGAGACTCGATGTTCTGAATGATGGACTCAATAATTCTGCTGAGGACAAAACTCCCTCAGACACAAACTCTGTAATCTTGGTCGTTTTTATGCAGCATTTTCAAGAGAAACTGGCAAATGTTCTTGTTTAGACGACAACACTATTCGGAGACCTTGACAGCTTCACTTTTTGAAAACAGTTTCTGGAGTGCGATGCTTTTAAAAGTGCACCAGTGGCTGCCTCTGGGTAAATAGTGAAACCACAACAGTTCCTGCACTTTCTCTCTAAGGTCAGTGGACTGAGAGCAATGACTCTGAAGGATTCCAGACTCTCTGTTCTGCTAACACTTTTTTAATTCAGTGTTTCTCCAGTAGAGCGTGCATTTTGTACACCATCTTTTAATCACTTCTGGAGACAGCTTTTTTCCATGTTGCAGATGCTGAGTGACAGATGAACTTGGATGGTGTTGTAGAACAACGTCACCAATGTGAACTTTGTCTGAAAGGAAAACATGAAAATGGTGCCATTTCAAGTGTCTGGGCCTTCGTTTAGTTTAGTTTATGTCACGCCCTGTACCCCTGCGGCCGGATGGGGGCGCTCAGGGCCTGTTTTGTTCGTTGTGCACGCCCTGTCTCACCTGCTGTCTCGGTCTGCTTCTCCTCATGTTCTCCTGGCTGGTCGCCTTCCTCGTTATCTTCTTAATGTGCTGCACCTGTGTGTCTCCTATTTAGGCCCTGCTCCCCTCGCTTGTCTTGCTGGCTCCTTGTGGGTCCGTCAGCCTGTTCTGTTCATGTGTCCATGCCAGTATCAGTTCAGCTCTTCCCTGTGTTCCTCATGTTTGTTGAAATAAAGGAGTTACAAGTCAGCCTGTGCTGCCTGCGCTTGGGTTCTTCCACCCTGCGCTGTGACAGTTTATGTAGTTTTCTACCTAACTGTCCAGACAGAGAAGCCAGAGGAGGTGTCTGTTTGCTGTTGGCTGATGAGAAGAAAGTGGACTTTGAAAAATGTTTAAGAGCCAGAACCCTCCAACAGTTTGTTTCTTATTGAAGTGGAAGTGATAGACAGCATCAGAGGCCAACTGCAGTTGGTTTATTGGTACCCAATGCTATATTGATGTAACAATTGGAGATTTGTCACTGTTCATGCAAACATAGTAAATTCAGAGCTTCCTGCTCCCCTCCCACCAAAAGAACAAATCCAGAGTTAAATTTTACTGAACGATTTATTCTTTGAGCATTGATGTTTTTCATAAGCAGCCTAATGTGATGGAATGGTATATCAATTACAAAGTGTCTTTTGAAATCATCACAAAGTGGTTTTTATTCCTCTGAAGAAAACAGGAGAGTGTGGGGGTTCAGTGTGGCTCTCTGGATGGGAAAAAGCAGATATCTGTACAGAGAGCATCATCAGCACCGTTTTCTACCACCAAGGACCTCCAGCTGGGCCAATTAATCAGGCTGCCTCCCCCCACACCACTCGCCCCCGACCAGCACTTGAAACCATGAGCACACGTGCACAACTGAACCTCACACCCTTTAGCAGTTCCTCCTTCACAGAGGGAGGAAGAAGAGAGGGAAGACTGGGATGTCAGCTGTGGCAGCAGGAGCACAAGAAGGACAGAAGACCAGAAAAACCCAGAAAGTCCACATAACAGGGAAAGATGATGTTGAAGATAAAACCTGTGAAGCAAATAAACAAATCTGAAGGACAGAAATGCTTTTTGAAAGGCAGACGTGAAAACAATGGCTAAAACATCTCCCTCTTTTCAGAGTTCCTGATGCGTCACATTAAAGCTAGGGTCGACGATCTTGGAAAACTAGCATGTAGCATGAATGTAGCGTCTCCCCAAGGCTCCGCCCAGCTGACACCCCATTGGGGGAGCTCCCGTTGGGAGCGAACGCACTGGACGCGGAAGTGCCGTGGAGGCGCCACGCGCACGGACTTTGTGATCGCCTCCAATGTTATTAACCTTTCTGACTGCCCGCACACAACGCGCATAGGAGCAGCACGCCCGCTCCGCTTCCTTCTATTTTTCACGCGAGCTGCGAGCGCTGAGAGCTCCTTGGCAACGTGCGCGCTCTGAACCAGGGCCAGTGCACGCCATTGAAATGAACGCGCAGGGGGCTGGCAGAACGGCGAAGGGATTTGATTGGTTTCTTAAGAGCGGTCCGTGCGATACGATTGGTCGGAGTTTTTACACTCCTGTGGCCGCTACAGTGGTCAGATTTTTTTCCGCACTTTTTTCCGTCCACATAATGTATTGACTTCTCTCAGGGGGCAAGGAGCATTTCACTCAGTATGACAAAAAATGCTTTTGGACAACATCGTCTACCCGAGCTTTAAATCTGTCATGACCTGAGTCACATGACCCAATAAGACACGAGACCTCAACCAAACAGTGTCCTCTGGTCACATTTATCCGAGGCGCAGTGTGTTGGAGCTCGTGACTGATGACTTATTGGAATGCAGGATGATCAGAACAGGATAGTCCACTACAGGAAACAAATCAAAGAGACGAACAAGGAACCTGCACACGTCGGCCCAGAAGCCCAGCTTAAGGCCGAGGTCCTGAATTCAATATGAGGCATGACTGAAAACCACTGAACTGTCCATGTAGCTGTCCGTTGAAAAGTCTGAAAGACAGACGCCCCTCTCTCTGAGAGTCTCAGGCCCTGTTGACATGAGAACGCTTTCAAGTAAAGAGAAAAAGACTTTTGTTGCGTTTTGGGTGTTTTGTGAAATACAAAACCATGTTGAGCATCTAAACAACACCTCACCCACTAAGAAGAGAGGATCATCAGCATAACTGAGATGTTATTGTCAGAAAAGTGCCTGTGGAGGCCACAACTGTGTATTTTCTAAGACGTCATGATTCCAAATAAATAGATAAGACTACAAGACCTTTAAAGCTGACAGAAGTCACTGACCTTTGAATTCAATCTGTCAGTAACTGAAAATAACGCCTCTGGAAGGCCGTGGTTAATTAAGCCACGCTGTGCCCGATATTGACAAAACACACGCAAGAAATGAACGAGAGAGTAAAATGAGAGGAGAGGAATATGAGCAGCTCCAGATCCACTCCGAAATATATCGATCAGCCACAACATTATGACCACCTGCCTGAGCCCGTGTGAGTGGACTCGATCTAAATCTGCTCCCAGGATCGTAGCTGAAATTCCTTTAAGACTTAAAACAGATGCGTTATTAGATGATTGTTGAGTCTCCAAAACCATGTAAATCATTTTTGTTGAGCCACTGCTGTCAGGAAGTGTTGTTTCTCTAACTCGGTGCACTCAGCTCGTTCAGGCAGTGTATGTATGAAAAAAGGACCGATACGATTGAGTAAATGTTGCACGTAATGCCTTGCATTGCATGAAAAACAGATTTATGTTACAGGATTCGGTAACATAGAGAAGAACTGTAGTTTAGACAATCAAATATAATGTTTTTCATTTTCACTTGACAGCATCTTCGTGTAAATGGGGCCTCAATTAGTAAATCCTCCTTTTCTAATGTCTTTAATGGTTCAAAATATTCCATCTATATGTTATTTCTTTAAATAAATGTATTTTTTTCAGAAAGCAGCATGCTTCCTCTGCTGAGTTACATTCTGCCCAGTGTGTCTTGATCATGGTCTTCCTTTGCTCAGTGTTGCTCCCTTTGATGGAGGACGGAGGGTCAGCATGCCTCCTCTGAGTCTGAACCACTTTTAGCTTCTGCAGCGATCTGAGCACACGCCTCTCCTACATTTCACATGTTGACTTATGCATGTTGCCAACTGTGAGCCAATCAATATCTCTCTCACACTGGAAATGTGCAATTTAATGCCCTGACGATGTGTGTGTGTGTGTGTGTGTGTGTGTGTGTGTGTGTGTGTGTGTGTGTGTGTGTGTGTGTGTGTGTGTGTGTGTGTGTGTGTGTGTTGCAGGAGAGCCAGTGGCTGGACAGTGTATCTCTGCTGATTAAGGACTCTTTGGAAGGGGACATGATTGACAACCTCTCTGGCTCGGTTTTCCATCACTACTGCTCGCCTCCTGTCTGCAAGGACTGCAAGAGTCATCCACAGGAGGTGACCCACACACACACACACACACACACACACACACACACACACACACACACACACACACTCTTTTTCAAAGAAACCCTGGCCAAGATACCACATTCATTATAAAATATACAGCGATGATTTCATAAAAGAAGGTCTGAACATCATAAATGTGTGAGGAAGGAGAGGCAGAAACACACCCAGGAACATGCCTTCATACCATTCAGCAGGTTTTTTAAATTCCTGATGAGGATCAGTTCCAAGGTCGAGGATGGATTTATCAATAAAACTGTAGCAGTGTTTCAGTCTGCATGGTCAGAGAGGGCAGATGAGCTCCAATGGGGACAAACCTCAGTGAGCCTCGTACAGCCTCGTAGAGCCCTGGTACTCAGTGTCCAGAGAACGCCAGCATGGGACAGTTGCTTGGATTTCCAGTAGATCACCAGAGTCGAGCAGCAGGAGGAATGATGTCTCCACCAGGCAGCATCAGGAATCAATTCTAAAACCAACACCCAGCTGGAGCTGAAGCTTCTGCACTCGAGTTTCAACATGAAACATTCATCCATTAAAAAAACCTAAATCCTTGTATTGAGTCAGCAGTTCAATCTGCAGGGTTTTAATGACAGGAAAAAAAGTCTCTTCTCTATTACCTTGGTTTTTGAGGCATTCAGGACACATTTTGGAAAAATCTGTTTAAATATGTCAAAGAATCTGAATCTCCTCTTAATGGAGCTTTAAAAATGAATGTTCATTTATTTATTATTAAACTGAATGTATGAATAATGAAAAAAATGGACACTTGACAGAATAATTCACAAACAGGAAACTACACCAATCTAAATTATTCAAATGTTGCTGTGATTATATGAGACAAGACACCAATCACATTTCATTTGTAACTGGAGATAGCATTTGTACATCTATTCACATCGGTCTTGGTCAAAAGCATGTCTGTACTTCCATTTAAAACAATTTCAAAGCTGAATGATCAGGGCTCTATGGCTGTATCTCTATTTGCTCTCATGATCAGGCCATATCTCTTTCACGTCACTTTGCACCAATAAGGTTCCTTCTTTCTGTGGTTTAACTTCCTGCTCAGCAGCTCAGCTCCTGAGCAGGCCAGGTCTGGCGGAGGGAAAACAGTTGAAAGCGTTGCATGGTAGTTACAGGAACGTGCCTCATGTTGTCAGTCATGGTAACTCTGGAAAATGTAATTAGATCACTGAACGCTGTTTATTTGAACGCCATTACTCTGACCACTGGGTAATCGCAACAAATACAAAAATGCCGTCTTGATGCATCCAGTTGCTCAAACTTTTAGTTTGTCTTAAAATCTAGAGTGAAAGGGGAAAAAAATCAGAAACATAAATACTCAGCAATAAAATGAAGAAAAACACATTTCTCCAAACAGAACAAAAATCTGAATAAACAGGTTAGATGATGCGCTGTGTGGATTTCTGGTACAGGATGGAACATCCCCCATCAGGGTGGGGTCCTTCAGGCTGTTTGTCTTGTGTGTGTGTGTGTGTGTGTGTGTGTGTGTGTGTGTGTGTGTGTGTGTGTGTGTGTGTGTGTGTGTGTGTGTATAAACACATGAGTACACAACATAAAAGCCATTTTAGACAGATTTCCCTGTAATGGTGGAAACATCGCTGGTTCAAGGACACTCAGAACTCTTTGTTTTCCTATTTATTGTAACAGAACGGCGATCCCAGCCGAGAAAATGTCATTTCAGTTGTGATTGATATGCAACACAAACAGCCAGGGCTGATCTGCATGTCTGTTCCCAGAAGTCACCTTGGTCTCACCTCACCGGGGGAAGCCGTATGACAGGACGTGGCGTGCTTTCTAATCTCAGGCGTCGTGGATCAGTAACAGGCTGTTGTTTAAATAGAGAAAACATCTGTTGATTTCAATCTGCTTGAAAATCGGCTCGAAATTTAAAGCTGGGGTTACATTACCTAGATTTTACCCATAAATATTCTCTATGTCTGGGACAGTATTGTAACAACATAAGTTTAGATGACCCTAAATTTACATCCCAGTTTGTTTGGATGAAAAAATCCAAAGCAATACATGTCGAACTTATTCCTGTTCACTGCTGAAACACTCTGACCATTAGACGGGATCGTTTTCATGGTCCAGCTGATTTACATTTAAAGTAAAATCAGTTGCAGTAAAAAGACACAGTCGATTTGCCTGTGAGACAAAACTCGGGGCGGTGCCGCCCAGATTCACACACCATTAATTCCTGCAGCCCATAAAAACCCACTGACATCTGCCCGCCTCGTTCAGCCACTTGTTCCCATGAAAGGTCCAATCAGTGGAGTGATTTGCTCACGTGCATCATGAGCGAACGTTTCCCCCGGGGAAAACGTCCTGGGACCTGAAATCATTCCCGGTCTGGACGATCCTTGATTTCCTCCTGATGCGCGTTTCAATCTGCAGCTTCGTTTGTGTCTCGCAGCGTGAGGCCCGGCAGCTTGATGTAGAGGTCAGGATACACACAGAGAACATGTGATGACAGCTTCAGCCAGATATTTACAGCTCGCCCTGTTCCAGCGGAAGAAACTCAGGAGGAGGTCGAGCAGAATGCAGACTGGCTTTGGATGTGGATGTTTCTCGACTTTCACCTTCTGCTTCTGTTCAAAGCCTGACTTCATATTTACTTGGTTTTGTTTAACAGTTCTTTCCTCATATTTGTACTGTTTAATCTTCATCATCCTTCGTGTTATCCTTCTCATATTTCTCTATCACCTTCATTTTATGGGAATAATTCTCATTGAGATTAGGGTAGAACTTCCACCTGGCCTTACACGTGAAGCATTGAGAACAGTTTACACTGCTGGTTTCCTGCTGCTTCTCCGTGACCCTCAGAGTTAATCCCACAGGACAATCTGACACTATCGACACTTTCAACCAGGACAAAAAGCTTTGAAATACCCATGAAACGCTACATTCATTCTGAAGGCAAAGTAGCAAAAGGCACAAACATCATAGACATGTATAAATAGACCCACACACAGATAATGACAATATATGTCAACGTTTATTTCTCACTTAACTTTCAACTCAACTTTACTTATAAGCACTTTAAAAACAGCCACTGCTGCGACGAAGTGCCGCACATAAATAGACATTAAAACCTAAAAGCAGCAGGTGCAAGCAATAAAACAATAGTAGTACAATAAAAACAAGAAAATGGAAACACTAAAAGCAGGAGCAGAGTCTCCAGCTGGGTTAAAAGCCAAGGAGAAAAATGGATTTTTCAAAATGGACAGTGAGGGCGCTTGTCTGGTGCGCAGTGGGAGCTCATTCCAGAACTTAGAGGTGATGATAAATGAAGCTCTGTCCCTCCTGAGAGGACAGTCCAGTGGATGTCGGTTCTTCCAGGAGCAGCTGATCAGCTGACCTGATGCAATACGTTTGATTAAGATTATCCATCATGAGCCAAAAAGACACGGAAGCCTCATTTCATCTGAATTGTGAGCCACGTCACCCTGGAGTGGACGTTTGTTGGCATTAATGGTGTATCTGACTGAGTCAATAAGTGTTACATAAGTGAAAGTCTTTTGAAGTATATTTAGAAAAGTGTTTGTGAGGATCATTGAGAAAACTCATGACTGTTTGGATGACGTCAAAGCGGCTCCCACTCTGGATGTAGGAGGTTCAGAGATGGAACTTTTGCACATGAACTCGCCATCAGCGGAGTGTACAGTCCCACTCGCTGCTTCCTACGTCCTGTGGGTAAATTCCTGCTGCAACGTGACTCCAGCCGCCGCCGCGTGTTTTGTGGGACAGATCCGCCTGGCGGAGGTGGAGCAGGCGTCGCTGATGTCGGAGCAGCTGTCAGACAAGTCCTCGTCTCCGGCGCTGCCTGATGACCTGAGTCTGGATGAACACAGCAGCTACCAGCTGCTGGCGAGAGACAGCCAGGTACACACACACACACACACACACAAACACACACACACACTCTGGTCTGCGCTGTGCTCTCTTGTATCGCACCCACTCAGCTTGCGCTGATGATACAAGGGCCATGTGACAAAATGTGGTTTTACACACACACACACACACACACACACACACACACACACACACACACACACACACACAGACTCAATGTTCTGCACTCTGCTCTCCTGTATTGCACCCACTCAGCTTATGCTAATGATACAGAGGCTGTCTGACACACACGCACGCACGCGCACACACACACACACACACACACACACACACACACACACACACACACACAAGTTTTTAGAAAAGTTTTCATCACTTGTCTTTAAGATGAATTTATTAGCGTGGTGACAAACAAAGAAACACACACAGGTTTCCTATCTGTTGTCCTTCCATTGAATGTTGCCATGATTTTACATCTTACTGTACATTTACTGGTGCAGATGAAAACACACTTCTGTTAGCGGACGTTTGTGCACTGTTGATATGTTAATGGTTCAGCCTACCAACAATCCCCAGCTCCAGCTTGAGGAATTCAATGCCACGCATGTTGTGTGGATAATATCCCACTGGCCCAGTTTGCATGGGTGTTTTTTTTTAATCCAGTTGAAATCATCGTGTTAAACACACGTGTATACATGGATGGCACACAAAGCAATCCGCGATCAATCCTCCTTTACAAGGGCCCTGGGTGAAGCGGATTATATAGCGTTCTGTGACATGCGCACAAAGTCTGTTATGGAACTTTTAGGTCTTTAGCTTTGCAGTCAGCAGTCCTCTGTGAGGAGCAGAGTGTTTTTATCTGCTGGATATCTGCTCAAATAATGTTCCAACATCTCCATGATGCACTGCTCAAAGATGGAGTGCTCCCCTGGCACCACCAAGCAGCACATCCCGGTGTAAAGCACCGGACCCCGCTCCGCCTGCCGATGTTTCAAATTAACTGGTTTCTGTGTTAACTTGTGACCAACAGATGTTGAAAACCGACTGAAACTTGTAGTCGTTCTAGTGAACTTCGGTTATCTACAGTTGCAGTAAATTGACAAGTTTAAAGTCATTTGTGAGAAATCTGTCACTCGTTATCACAGGAATAACTTAATCTATAACACCGGCCGGGCGGTCTGTTCGTAGTCCGCCATGGAGCTCTTTAAACAACTCGCTTTTGCACGATTTGCGACCATCTCTCCTCTCCAGTGTTTGTTCTCTCAGGGTTTTTATTAGAACAGTGTTTCTCAATCACTGTTGAGTTCTTCTGCTTGTTTTTGACTTTCCTGCTTCCCGCTTACTGCGCACGTCACTACGTCACTAGCGCGGAAAGGGGGTGCCCCCCCCAGGTGTGTGTGTGTGTGTGTGTGTGTGTGTGTGTGTGTGTGTGTGTGTATATATATATATATATACATATATATATAAGTGTGTGTGGAATGGATTTACACAGAGCTGCGGGGATATGAGGAACAGCAACAGCGGGAGCTACACGCAACAGTCAGTTGGTGCCATTTCTGCCAGCACTGGAAAGAACAGGGTTCCCAGTGGCAGGGACATTGAGAAGCCCTTTCAACCAAACATAAAATTTCCTAGAAGAAGATATGGCTGGGAAAGTTTTGAGAGATCATTGTTTTGTTTTGTTTTGTTTTGTTTTGTTTTGTTTTTGCATCTTCAGCACCAAGGACAGCGCTTAAAATGGCAGTGATTTACTGCTGTGAAAGTGTTTTAGTTCTCGTCTGTTCTTGTCACATGATGAATTGCTGACAACCTCCTTATGGAGAAAAAATGTAATAAAATGTGAATTTGTTAGAGCTTCTTAATGTTTGTTTGTGTGTATCCTATGGCTTCCAGTAGCCTGAGTGGCGATGTGCTGTGCAGCAGGGAAAAAAAATGCAATGATGTCACTCCTTCATTCTTTCAGTTGCCAGCCCCCTCTACTTAAAACGCCTTCCCGCGCGCTTACATCAAATCACTGCGCACGAGGGAACACATGCGCGGAACAAACAATCCCTCGTTTAATCCGCTCCGCTGTCAAGCACCATATATATTAGACACAGAGCTGATTATCGATCGACGTAGACTACCTCATACAGTCGGATCAGAAATACAGTCCGCTCCGAGTGAAACGGATCCACTCAGGTGTTTATATGACACATTTACAATCCGCTTCACCTTTCAATCCGATTATATGGAGGATTTTTGGGCCCATGTAAACGGGGCCACTGTGAACAGTCTCATAACTGAATATTAGCATTTCAATCGAGTGTGTTGTCAACAGGAACACAGGCAGGCCTGTGGATTTCTTTACTAGAGTTCTTTACTATGCTAGGAGGGGAGCACTGTGCTGCGGTTTTCTTACATGCAATCAAGAAAGCAACACACACACAATGCCAAATCCTGTACATAATGAGAAAAATACACGAGAAGCTTTTGACTACAAAGAGATTGCATGTCAGACCTGTTCACCCAACTTCAGCAACCCTCCTGCTACTACAACAACCCTTATGATAGCATCTTGTGACGAGCTGAGTGAAAGATTATTCTCTTCAATGTCTACACTGACTTGAAAGAAAAGATGGAGAAGAGATGCACTGGATCCTGTCATACAGCAAATCATGTCTGTTGTCTTGCAGAAGGCTTGTTAGTGTTAGCAGTGTTTCAGGTGGCTCATATCTGCTGATTTATTTGATGGTAGTTGGTGTCAGTTTGCAGCCTGAAGCACTGTTTGATGGTGGAGGTTATAAATATGACCATTACAGCTGTTAGACTTATTGCCTAACTGCCAGCATTCCTAACGCTGGATCAACTGAGTCCTAGATCCTCCTGACAAGGGTATTTAATGAGTCCTCCATAGTGTTGCAGTACTCAAGACAACCATTTCAAGGCCTTGGTCTTGATTTAATGCCGGTCCCTTGTTTGCTTGGCTTGTATTGGTCATGGGATGCTCTGGTCTTGGCCTTGACTTGGTCTTACCGCCTTAAAGTCTTGGTCTTGTCTTGTTTTGCTCTAGTCTTGACTTGACCTTGGTCTAATCTTAATCTTGGGATGCTGTAGTCTTTGCTTGACTCGGTTTTGGGCCACTGAACCTGGGTTTCCTCTTGACTACAGTACTAGAGTTACATAACCAACTGCATACAATCTAAAATAAGAGTGTTGGTTGTCAGTGTTTCTCATAAAGATTGAAAGTTATCTAGGAGACAGTTCCAGCTATCTGACTGTCGATAGGAACGTTTTCCCTGCCTTGTGAAGTACTGCCAATCACTACCTTTTCACCCGATGTTATGAGGGTTAAACTTCAGCGTTCATCGTCCCAATGTTCATGTTGGTATAAATGGAAGTATGTGGAGCACACATTTGTCAGTTTTTGAATGCCGTGTCTGAAAATCAGGTTTCTTCTTTGTATGTTAAAGCCCCAGTGAAACAACTGTGACAAGTTTTCTCGTGGAAATGGAGACTTTCATTGTGTTTTGGATGACCATTTACATGACAACAGCACTCAGAGTCACTGAAAACGCAACTTCTTGAAAACAGTTTGCAAGGTTGGTATATTTATAAAAGCTCAGTCTCTGTGTCAGCGAGACAAAAATGCAACATGTTGAAAAGGCTCCATCTCCATGAAGTCTGACCAGGGTGAGATGTGACGGCGACAGCAGATTTTTCCGGTCTGCAGGGTCAAAGATGGCCCAAGGAAAGAAAACAGCGTGCTGAATACGCTCACGGGCCAAACCTCAGTGATTCATGTGGAGGCAAAGGCCAGCGTGTGTGATGAAATCCAACAGATGAGCTGATGTAGAGCTTAAAGCAGGTTTTGAGAGAATATGTTATTCAATGCATTTTTTCCTTTGAGGAAGAGCCAGCAACAGATGATCCTGCACAAGAAGAGGACAGGTTTTGGCTGATTGGTGTAAATCTGATCACGAATCTTACTTTAAATTTTACATGAATTCTCTTTACATACAATAACGTGTATGTACAGGAAGTTTACTGAGTGAAAACTTATATGTACCAACATATCATATCAACTGATGGAACACTCGAGCTTTATTCAATACATTCATGCATTAAAAGGATTAAACCTGATAAAATGAACATGATTGAACATGCACAGGTGAAATGTCTCTGGGGCTTCAGGGAGTCACAGACCTTCTCATCACACCCCTTCCATCTCCCTAATCAATGCTAATTACTGTTTACATGCTTCAGTATCTGATTAAAGGACCTGCCTCCAACTGGGTTCTTGACATGGTCATGCTGGGGTGTGTGCGTGTGCGTGTGTGTGTGTGTGTGTGTGTGTTCGTATCTCCATCTTCCCCTGAACGCTGTGCAGGTTCCACTCGGCGTGTTTCATCGCCGCGATAGTGGCGGCCGGATCATTTGATCCCGTTTACAATCAACAGTTGCAGCCCGACAGTGTGAAGCTTTGAAGTCTACCGTTACTTCCTTTTCACCCTGTCCAATTTTAATCAGACCTTTATAGACGGATAAAGGAGGCAACATGAATGCAGCGCTTTTTGAAATGGGAAACAAATTGTGCTCAGATTTCCATTATGACAAGGGGAAATGAAAGACTTGAGTTTGAAATCACTCTGGCTCCACCGAATGTGGGCGCACCTGGATATCACGCTTGTTGTCTTGTGCCTCTGCTTATCACCTCTTCGTTTCTGCTACTTTTCTATCTCTGCTGCTTTCAGAGGGGCAGCAGTGACTCCCGCAGCTCGGAGGAGTTGCCCAGCCGATGGGGCTACCGGGGGCTTCGTCCCTCCAGCTCGGGCAGCGAGGACGGCGTCCAGGAGCCGTCCGAGGCTGGAATCCATCCGTCGGCACTGGAACAGCAAAGCCCAGCACGCTGCACAGGTACAGGAACCGCTGTGGTCGTCACTTCGAGGAGTTGTTTAGTTCTGAGGCCACAATGAAAGAATTTAGAGAGAGTGTATTCACTGGTTTGCGACGTTTTCAAATGAAAACCAGAAAACTGTTTCATCAACTCGTCTCTGTTAAAATGAGAGAAACCACAACTTTTTGAAAACGCTGCTATGTGCGTTAATGCCAACGTGGTAGTAAATATTTCTTGTGCAATTGTGTAAGGAGATGGACAATAATGTTGCTCCAGCTATTTTTTTTTTTTCTTTAAATCTTTCCCTTTTATCGAACAGGTAACAAAAAATTAGCTTCTTTAATTCTGCAGTCTTCATTATACGCAGGATATCAGCACCAGTCCTGCTGATTTCCAGTACAATCTAGCAGAAAATGAGAGATTAGGATTTTAAGCACATGCGACAAATACGTCCAGTTTACAACCAGTGAAACGTGTCTGAGTTGGTGTCGACCATCATGACACCAGTGAGAGCCGAGGCAGCGTCAACATCATAAATGTGAAGTTTGTTTGCTCCAAATTCCACTTCTCAGTATGGAATTTTCATTCCTGCCTGTTAAATCTACTCTTGTGTTTGAAAAGTGGCCAGATTAAGTCGCAATGTATTAATTTATTTGATTTATTGATGAACTTTACCCAAACTGACCAGTGTTATCTGAGTGTCTCAGAATCTAATCAGAAAAAAACTGACCTTGAAATTCAATTTCACTGAATGTAGTGGCAAAGTATTTACAATATAATTTATTTACTTTGATTTTACCTCCATTCCTGTTTTTGCTTTGATTCTAGTTGTTCAAATCAACCACAATACTCTCAAGATTGCCTCTCATCCTCCTTCCTCTTCACTATGCTTTGTGACCCCGCCGATATTTCACCAAAGCGATTTCATTAAGCCGTGTCTTTGACGTGACATTGATAACATCAATTAAAATAAAATCCTTTATGTCAACGTCTCTGGAGCCGGCCGCGCACACGCCAGGACGCAGCTCCAATTCCACACAGCTAATTGAGTTCCACTGCAATTACAGGCGTGATGGATGAGGCCGGGCGTCAAACAGACACTGAGATGTTAATGAAGGACACGTTATGGTATGCTAACGACTCGCCACCCCTCCGATACCGTGGAGAGCAGATGGAGATCAGAGGGGGATTGACGGAGAGCTCACGCCTTCACGCCATGTTGTACACACGCCACTTTGTCTTTCTTCTTTTGAGGTTTTTAAAGACAAATCTTTGACATATTTCTAATGCCAGATGACATTTCTCATGAAGACAAAGGGTCGAAACATGTCAAAGATATGTTTTAAAAACCGACTTTCCTGAAGAAAAGAAAGAAGAAAAACTAGTTCTGAACAAACTGAAGGCATCGTTGAGGCACATTCAGAAGGTCTTTTCTACTATTGTAATGTATTGTTTACTGTCTCAAAAAAACTGAATCTGTTGTGTTTCTAAACGTAGATCAAAATCTTTTTTTTTTTTTCAGATGACTGAAAACACTAGAAATATCCAACCAGCCAGTGTTTCTTCTCTCGTGGCCTTCTGGGCTGGGAGAGCACTCTGTCTTCCAGTCCTAATGCTGGAGGTCTGCGCCTCCATTTGGCCTTCTCTATATGTCAAAGTGTCCTTGAGCAAGACGTTGAACCCTGGGTTTCTCCCGGTGGTTGCCAGACGGACACCTCGCATGGCAGCTGTCGTCATGACGGACGACAGATCAGCCGGGACTGTTTGAGTCGACGTAAAATCCATTTAACGTTTACCTTCCGGAGCTGCAAGCACATCTTTGCACACTGATAAAATGAAGGCAGGCAGAGGAGAAGAAGGTTTTCCAAGATCGAATTTGAAATAGATTATTTTCTTTTGTCATCTGTGATTAAAAAGCACATAACATCATCTGCTGGTAAATATTGATCCAACCTTTTGCGTTAATAGTAAATAATGAAGTTATTCTTATTGCAGTCCTTAATGAACTAAACACCCTTTAATTGCTCATTTTTCCCAATCACCCTCGGTTCCATGAAGAGAGCAGAGAATCCCTGATGTGTTATGGCTGAACCTTATTCCAACACCAACACACCGATGGGCTAATGGACGGTGCATTAATCAATACAGGCACTGAATAGCAACCTCAAGCCAAGGAAACGGTGTTATACTGTAAATACAAGCTCGCCTTCTAGTGTAAAATCTGGTTAATGCATGCATTTTATGTTTTGTTTTGCCTTTTTTCCCACAACTCTGTTCAAACTGTTCATTTAAAATTTTGTTACAAAGACCGGATTCATGGAGAATCTGATATCCTCAGTAAAACGTTTTGATCTCACAGTTTGTGAGCTTGTGCCTGTTGTCATGGTGCGAAGTGATGAAGCAACTTCAACTGACATTTCTAAATCGGGATGATAGCTACTGTGAATTAAACCACGTCATGTCTTTGAATGCTTTCAACAATATTCAGCATGAAATAGTTTTCAGTCAAAACTGTGTCACATTGTTGTTGAAGTGTTTGAAGGACACTCAAACAAACGTTTCACACCTCAGGATGGAGCAGATCGTCACATTCTGGATGCTCACTGAGGCCAGAACTCAACAAGTCTCTTTTTTTTCATCACAGCAGGAAAATATCAACAAAGCATCTTGGATCCAAGGTTGGATTAACAGCGTTCTAATAATTTGTCAGAAGACATTGTCCCCTCTTACAGTAATTAATAAGATGCTTTGTTTAAAAGTTGCCTTGGCCGCTGCCATTGTTGTTCTTGTCCATCTGGTTGTGTCTGAGCAGCAGAGCTGTTGACTCCAGCCGTGGTGAGCGGCACAGGAAACGCAGCGTCAGTGTGAACACGCCTCACTGTGCTGAACTCTGCTTTCAGACGGCCGGAGGGAAAGCCGCAGCGGAAGCGGAGCCGCGTCTTCACCCCTGTTCCACCTCCCGGCAGACTTTTTCCACCCGGCGGTCGCGGCTCATCCAGACGGTCCCGGGACCGGCGTGGCCCCGGGAGACCCCGGGGGGCCTTCCGGGTTGGCGTCGCCAGCCTCCTGGGCCTCCCTGCGCTCACCCGGAGCCAACAGCAGGCCTCTGAGCTCCCAGGTACTCTGACTGGTGTGTGTGTGGTTGGGAAGACGGACGTTAACATCTGTTTCTCAGTGCAACTTGTCCAAAACGCGACAGCACAGCTCACGCGTCACTCTGATACCCCTTTCCCACTGGCCAAAAAACCTGTTTAAACCCGCTAAGTCGTGCCAGTGGGAAAAGGTTTGACCAGGGATTTCGACCCGGGTCGTTCACCCTGCAATCGACCCGGTAAATTCCCGGGTCAGCTTTCTACCGGCTTTTAGTGGGAGGGACACATCCGGGAACTTACATGAAGACGTCGACGCAGCACGGCTAAGTTAGCGCGCTAGTTGTTGTTTCTGGACACAGCGTGAGATTTCCTTCGTCAGCAGTGGCAAGATAGCGAGACCAGAGAGCTTCCCCTGATCCGTGGGGAAGAGATTTGTCCGCTAGTTGCAGTGGGAAAGGGGTATAAGCGACTGATGAGTGAACGGCGCTCAACGCATCCCAGAGAGTCACACAGGATTCGCCGGACAGATACAGCAATGAAGAGGCGTGAGAACTGGAGGCCTGTTTCTTAAAGAGCCCATGACGGAAGATTACTGAGGCGACCTTCACTTTAATACAGATGTGAGGAGCTCCCGAGCGGTTTGTCACTCGGAAACTGATCAGACGGCCTGAAGATCCGCGTGACGCTCAGCAGCCGCCACTGGCCTCCGTCTGCAGTGTGAAACTCCACACAAGTCATTTAGTCACAATTAAAGCCAGGATCTCCTCCACATTGACGCTCACGCCTCCCTTCTGCTGGCTCCAGCCTCAAACAAACAGGAGTAAGAGATCCTTGCTCTTTTGTAACCATGGCGACGGAATCTCCGTGTTTCTCCTCTACCTGTTTGGATGTTTGGATCGCGCCTCGGTGCCTCTGTGATCCTCGGCTGCTACAGTAATGCTCTACGGCACCCGGTTAATGAGCCCGGCCGGCGCCGAGCCCGACGCCGACTCCGTGCACGAGCTCGTTCCCGGCTCCACGTTTCTTCATTCTCTCATTCCCTTTATCTCCTCACGTCTCTCCTGGATGATCTGATCTTCGCCTCCTCCACGCCTCCCCTCTCTTGCTCTCTTCTTGCTTTGGTTCTTTTCTTCTCATTCCTCCTTTTTCATGATCTTTTATTCCCCGATTCTTGTCCCGATGTGCTGAGAACATGCCAGCAGCGGCGCCAGGATTAGAAACGACGACACAAATAAACTCTCCTCCGCACGCAGCGGCTTTCTCAATCGTTAAGCAGGTACAAATAACTGCACTAAAACTTAAACAGAAATCTGTCATCTATCTATCAAAAGTACTGCGAAAAGCTATTTTAGATCCCTCTCCACATTTCAGACCAAATATATTAACAGCAGAAACACGTCATTATGCTTCACTGTTCCACAGATTGTAGCACATTCAGGAGAATATTTATCATTTGATGGATAAAATACCCACAAAATAACACACGCTGCTTCTTTTCCGATTGTTTGGCTTAAAGATCCTGTCAGAACGATCCACTTTCCCTCCAAGCAGTATCATAAAATGATCCCTTCGCCATATCTTCAGGGTGATTTTGTTGTGTTTGATTGAGAACTACATCTGAGAAGTGTTCCAGCAATACGACAGTACAGTTATCAAAGCCAATCAGTGAAATCTGGAAATGAGAACAGGAATATTTACAGCCGTTTTGCACAATGGTTCCAATCACAAGTGGCTGAGTGGAAGCTTGCTGTGCCCAAATAATGTGGCAACAGCATTTTGAAAACACTAAACAAGCTGCAATTTCCTCCATGAAAACAAGATAAATATTTTTTTCCTTTTTTTTTCCACCAAATTTCAGCAGCTTACTATTAGCTGCTTATATCCGTTTTTATTTCCTTTTGTACTAATTGTGAGGATTCTGAAGGCTATTTAAGACAAGTATGCCACTTGACACTGGCACTGCTGAGAGTTCAGGTAAAATTAATGAAACTTAGTTTGAGGTGATTCGATTTCACACTGAATCTATTTGAAGCCTTCAAACGAGGTCCATACTTTTCTTTGTTTTTTTGTAAGTGAATGGATAATATCAGTCACAGAACTAATCTGGATGAGGATGAACAGCACAGTGCACATTTAACTTTTTGAATCATTGGGGAGCATAAAGCAGTTTTCAATCAGCACAACCTGCCACCTGGTCGGTTAACTGTCAGGAACGTCACATGATACGTTTTGTTAGCGTTATTGGCTGTTTATGTGCCTTTTTCATTTCCAGAAGTTTTACTGATCTGTATGCTGATATTGGGTTGTACCCATCATTACTTCCAGGAGTCACCACCTGCCTCAGATTCCTCTTTTGTCCCTCTTTTTTAAGCAGACAAGCCTGGAAACTCCACCTTGTGGTACAAACTGGTATCACATGGAGCTTCACAGGTTTATTTGATTGGTTTCTTTAAACACAATACAGTCAACTTGAGGTCATAAAGTTTCTTCACATTGTGGTGGTTCATGAAGAAGTAAATCCCCTGAAGAAATACGCTCCTCGTTGTTAGTTTAGTGTTTTAATCACAACGAGGAGCGTATTTCTTCATGAGGGAGCCCTGTGAACAAAATACACAATGTAAGCAGATGCTAACTAATACAAACAATAAGCAACAAGCTACCACTAGCAATTCTAAGATCAGAATAAGTCACAGAAATAATATACTGGACTAGCTAGGCTTGATTGAATATACTACTAACAAACTTGAAATACTTACAACAGTAATATATATCAGCATGAATATATTCTGGAGAAGTAAGAACGTTCACAGAGCGGGACTCTCTCAACACAACAACATTGACCGACTAAGATATGCGGAACATAGCAGTCACTCGATACTAGCACTGCACTGCCACCTAGTGACCGGCGGTAAACTCTGCATCCCCAATGACAAAGCTTCTGCTGTTTGGACCTTGACTGACGTGTTGTTCCAAACCAGATTTCTTTTGCTTCACATTGATTCTGGAAGGTTGTTAAGATAACCACATGGTTTCTTCTTTGCCCAGCACCCGTCCCACAGTGACTCCTCGCTGGCCACAGGCAGTTCGGAGGGCAGCCTGCAGACCACCCTGGAAGAAGGGCTCAGCTTCAGCGTCTCGCCGCCTGGAGTCCTGCCACGTCCCGTGCCTCTCCCGTGCCCCGCCCCCATCCTCCCGTCCCTCTCCCAGGACTCCAGCACAGGAGAGCAGCGGGACTCTTTACTCAAGAGACGCAGCAAAACGCTGAGCCTCCAGGCTACCCGGAGACACCAGAGGAGCCAGAGCAGTGGCGGCGGCAGCGCCAGCCCCGGCTGCCCCCGACGGGACTCCATGGCCCCTCCAGAGGAGGACATGGGCACGGGGACAGACAAGGGGACGGACAAGGATGGCTGCCGTCAGACCCTCAACAGCGAACACTTGTCAGACACTCTGAACAGCCTGTCCCTGACATCGCTGCTCGCCCCGGGCTCTCTGGCTCCTCCGCTGGCCAAGAAATACAACAGCACAGGTTCTCTGGACCAACCCAATCTCTCCTCCCGGAGTAAAGACGGCCGCCACTTTTATGGCATCGACGCTCACGGTTTCTTGTCCAACCCGTGGACAGAGGGAAGGGCGAGCGGTGGGGAGGACAGCGACATTACGGGCTTCGACATGAAAAGCAGCGGTCGGCCCTCAGACACGGCCTCCAGGAAAAAAAGATGAAACATTTGCTGCCTCTGTGTTGTGAAACTCCTGAACTGTTCATGAACCTTGAACAGAACAGAGACTTGGAACTCGTGTCACATGATCCAGACTGTGAAATGTTCTTTCGTCTTCGAATTGTCTGTTCTCTCCTGCCTCCTCGGTCATTTCTCAAAAGATCACAGTTGCTTCTGAGTTTTGACGTCCTGTTTTTCCCAGGAGGGATATGTGACATTGATGGGTCTTAGCGACAAAGACAAGGGGCTTCGCCTTTCAGGACAACCAGGATAGACGTGGCAGTCCTGGGCTTTCGCATTTGAGCCATCTTGACAGAATATCAGATAGCCATTAGAGAGGTGACGTACAAACAGCATTGACTGAAGAACATTACTGACGTGATGCTATTTAGATGGAAGGAACAGGGATTGCTTGACCTAATGTGCCCTGAGCCTTTGAGCAAAAATAATATGGCCAGTATTAAACAGGAAGTGAACTCTGAAGCTTCTTTTGAAGACAAACTGAACTTTGTACAGTTGGATTATTTTGTTGGTTTTTGTAATATCCATCAGTAACAGTAGCATCAACCTTTTTTTCTCTCTTCAGGGAGAAAATCAGTGGTAATGGAAATGAAAGGCTTTCTGTTTTTTTTCCTGTTTCTTTCTTTTTTTTCTTTTTTTTTTTACAACTTCAACATATTGAAGTTGTGTGAATGTAGACACGTCTGTCTCCATTTGTGAAAGAGAAGCAGAAGGAGACCAGCCAGAAGCTGGGATCAGTCTGAAAAAGTGACAAAGGGCCTCTTTGAACAGAAGAAGGGATTTTTGAATGCTGCTGAGAATTCTTGTGGGTAATTAGTGAAAGCGGTGGCCACTTTCACAGTGGACTCCTTTTTGCTTTCTGCATACTCATGAAAGGGCTAAAATGTACTGAGTGCAGACCTGGGCCAAATAATATTGACAAGTAATCTCTCACTGACTAGCAGAGTATTTAAAGCGTGTATGTACCTCAGAGATTTCACTAATGCTAAAAAAAAAAAAAAAAAAAAAGAAAAAAAGAAAAGAAAGAAATCCATTTGGAAGCCACGTATTGACTTCAGGTTTCCTTTCCCAAAACTGTGAGACTTTCTTAGTTCCTGCACCTTCTAGTTGCATGTTAGATTTGTCATAGTGTTCCCCGTAGGTCGATGAATACGATCACTGCATCTGTAACGTAGGTTTTGCTGGATTGTCTGCAGTCACTTTCTTTAATGCACCATTATTAAACGCGACTAGCAGCAAAAAGTACATCAAAAAATGTATTGTGCTGCCAAGTGGCTCAGCAGTGTGACGTTTCACCTCTTAATGTCAGTCTGGGAAACATTTGTTGACATGCTAGCTGCTCAGAAAATAATCCACCATTCAGTCTTTACAAGAAAAAAAAGGTAAAGATGGAGGTGGAGCGTTTTCCAAAAGTCCCAGCTCGGAGCTGTTTTGCATTTTCAGAGGCTCCAAAGCAGCGTTGTGGAGTAAACACACACCCAAAGCACAACAAAATCTTGAGCCTTGATTCACTCGCCACAGCGAGGAGATGTGGCCTGAGTAGTAATGACCTAACAACGGAAAAACTGGTAACAGCTTAAGTAATCCCACACCAGGAGGCAGAAAGACACCACCATCAATTAGACTGTGGCAGAAATCATGTACGTGAAGTTGTGTAAATTCTGATTCTGAAGGTTATGAAGGAATGCTTAACCAAAATGAAAATTTTTGGATTTGGACATTTTGGCTTCGGAAAACTTGACTTGCAGTTTATTCATGGCCTGCACAGATGAGCAAAGGCAGCGTTTTGTCCTGGAGATTCGTTTTGAAGTGGCCTGACTGGTCTGATCTTAACACTTCAGTCACTAAAGACGTTGTAATCAAAGAAAACTGGATGAATTTCAAGCTAAATACTGTTTTTCCCAGACACTCAAAGTGTAGTGGGAGTGTTATTGACTGTTACTCCTTTGGAAATGTCAGCCCAAATCTAGCTTATTTTAGCCAGTTAACATTTTCACTGCCACTTGGAAGAACTTAACTTGTTTTATCCTGTGAAATTATGTGAAGCAACAATTGAACTGAATGTAATGTACGAAAGATAAGAGACTTTCAGGATAAATCTCCATAAATTCATTGACTTTGAGTGAACAGTCGTACCTTTGGATCGACTGTGATTCTGCAGTGGAATTCCTGGCCGACTGTCCTCCGCTGACCCTCATACTCAGTATTTCTGGTTGTCAGTGTCCAGGCCACTGAACAGCCATGTTGCTAGCATGTCAGTAAACTGAATCCTGACTGAGTCACGAATCAAAACAGGCATATTTAAAGGGTCGCTACGATTTCCTTGACCAAACAACGGCAACATTTCAATCAGGTTGAAATGTTTTGAAAAGACAGTTTATGTAAGTCATATCATTGGTACAACTTAACACTAATTTTATTCCTTTTGAAATTTAGAAAAATCAGCGAAACTCAAACTTGCATGACTCCATCACCTCCACGATTCTTCTGACTTGTAGTTTGAGTCACGCAGAATTCTATCCCCATTGGCATGACCTTGGAAATAGATAAGTCTGGTAAGTTAGAGCATTTGTTTTACAGTAGTTTGCCAAAGTGCAAGTTTAAAGGAAGAAATGCTAGTTGGAGTTCATTCTGAAGTGATCTCAGTAGGGTGTTTACTGATTTAGTGAAGTAGGATACAAAACCATTATGTGACTCTTTGCCAGTGATTCTCAATCTTGTTTTCCTTGAAGCCCTTCGGATTGGCAGTGGAAGTTTAGGTTTAGGGTTAGGGTTGAGGTTAGAGTTAACCAGATTGGTGGCAGACGTCCTCTGTCAGGTTTGATTTACTGGAGCGTTACAGTAAAGCCTGTCACCAACAAGACTGCTTGAGAGTGCACAAAGTCATCTTTGGCACTGGCAAATCTAATTTTGAGGACCTCAAAACAAACTTCAAGCTACCCCAAGAAGGGTCTTGGACCTCAGATTGGGAACCACTGGCCTGTAGGATGGGTCTTGCTATTTGAAGAAAGCATGAGAACCATAGTTATTATATTATGACCAGACTGGCGACTCCATGGTTTGCTGCTGTAGAAACATGGTGCTTGTTTTGTGGTCATCCCAGGAAATCCGGTTTGTTTGCTGCTTTAACCCCCAAACAGATATTTGTCTCAGGTCTGCTTGAGTGTAGCAAGATTTTATTTTTTGTTTTTTTAAAATTGCCAATTCGATGGCCAGCATTATGGTCCAAATCAATGTTGTTCACTTGTTTGTCACCTCGTCGAATTGTAAAAACACCCGTCATCTGGAAATGTTGTCGCCGTCTTAGAAATCCCATCCAGGTAAACCTCAGGTGGACCTATATGCACTCACACACAGCACCACTCACAGTAAACACCCACCCACACACACACACACACACACACTGAAGCACATCCATGCATGTAGAGTGATAGCATCTGGTGAACACACACATATCATAAGAAGATGTCGACGTGGAAACACTGCTGGATGTGTTTGTAGTAGTTTGAGCGGAGACAGAAGAGACCTCAGTGTTTTTCTCCACTTTGTCTTCATTCCCCTCGTCATCCTCACTCTATTGGATTTTCTCCGCTCCGCAGGGAAGCAGGAGCAGGAGGAGACGATTGACGACCCCGCCTCTATTCGAGATATGCAATATGCTACAGTAGATGTACAGTTAGATGTATGAGACTCGTATAGATAGGAAATATGGTGAGAGGAGATTATATTTATGAATTCATGTATTAGAATAAAATGTCACTGAGATTCAAAGGTCACTGAAAGGATGATGATGTATTCATGTATTCCACAGTGTTTTCTCTTCTTTTTTTTCTTCCCCTCTCTCCATCTCCAAGCCTCTTCTGAATTTCTTTTTTTTTTTTTTCTGCTGTTTTTTGGCCCAAAGTGCATGTGAGTTCTTTCTTTTTCTGTTTTCTTAAATGTCATTCTGGTGTCATATAAAAGTGAGATAGCTTTTCAACAAGCGCCGACTCCCGAAGTCCTTCTTTCAAAAACACTGTTTGCTGTTTTCGTCTTTCTTTCTTTCTCCCTTCAAGCTTCTGCCAGAGTTGAGTGTGACTCGGCTTTATGGAGCTCATCACGATAGAGGCACGACTGGAGAGGACCTGCTGTCAGCTCTAACGACACATCCGTCATCTCTCTCTCCTTCCAGTAACATAAGATGAAGAAATAATTTACCATCATTAACTCAAAATGACTACACCCTCTTGTCCAAATATAACTGTTTCCAGTGTAGTTTCGTCAGATTTGGTAACAGGCGTCAGTCTCCGCCCTGCTTCATCATGACTGTTCCTGATGTTTTTTACACATGATGCAATATACATCATACAACATCATAGTTTGGCACTGATGCCATTAGTGTTTTGCTCGCATTGAGATATGGCTGCCATCTCGACTCTGCATCTCTTTCTCTTGTAAATAGAGCAGCTCCTGAAGGGCAAATTAAAAAGAGCATCCATCTTTTGTGCCACTTCCATTTCAGGATTGCAGAATCTGATCCAAACTAACAGTAGATGACGCTCGGTTACTTCCTGGGCAGGGCACCACAAAGTTCCCTCTTGAAAGTCATTTTCAGAAAACTGCATTTTCAGTGCCTCTGACCTCTGATATCGTGACCACAGGGACCTAAAACGCAACAATTAGTTGTTTGTTTTGTTTTCACTTGAAAACGTAGCATAAAGGTGGCCTTCGAACCAGCCAGACATGGAGAACAGGCAAACACAACACAGAAAGGAGTGTCCTGGATGACATTCTCGCTCTGAGGTGTGATCATCACAACACCACCAAACTGACCAGCAACTACATTTTTAAAAGAAAATTGGGGTCTCAAGGTCGTCTTCTGTCCAGTCCGAACTGAAGATCCTCCTCTTTAACACCGTCGCCTCAGAGCTTGATGTTTTCAGAGCAGATCCACGCTGCGAGCTTCATTCTCTGTGCAGTGCATTTTAGGTGAGTCCATGATGCTTTGCACTCATCCTGCTGCTTTGCGCTCAGTTCCTATTATCGAGAAATCACTGGAACTCTGTAACTGAGACAGACGTGTTGTCGTGATGTAAAAATAAAACAGACCCACAAGAGAACAAAAACCGTTTGCTTCACAGAAACGAATGCGGGGACGACAAGGCCCGCCGGTTCAGTTCGTCTGGATGTTATTCCCCAGAAAACACATCGAGCTTCAGAGTTTAAAAGCAACACTTCCTCAGTCCCTTGTAATGGAAATTTCTCATGTATGCATGCTTTTTCTCACTTGTAGTGCTCGCAGAGGTATTTTTGTAAACAACCGTAGCTCACACACTCAGATGTGTGGGGAACCATGAATGCTTTGTCTAGAATTTACTTTTCCTGATAATCTTAGCGTAGCAGCTGCGGCACTCGTGGGAATCTTCCTGTGTCCAGCCTACGGCTGGGTGCAGTCAAGGCCCCTGGGAGTGAACGTAGCAGATAGTTATTAGAGGCTTGCACGCCCCTGCGAGGGCAGAACTCACTCTGTTACTCTGTTGACTGCGTGACTTCTCCTGCTGTACAGCATAATAAAAGATACCAAAACGAACTCACCGGCGGAAGCCCTTTATTAAATAAAATTGCCATAACAGTTGGCGTCACGAACAGGATCCTATGAGTGGAATCCGGCGGAGGACAGAGACCTGGTGATTGGCCATCCTGCGGACAAATTGCTGCAGCCCCGCCGCCATTGACGGACTCTGTGGGGACCGGGTCTGAGCCTACCGTCCGGACCACCGCTAGGATCCACGAACTGGTTTCCCTCCTTTTCGGGGAAACTCCTACAAGCACCCGGTGAGTTCTTTCCATATTGGACTGGTTGGAGGGCGAGTGACTGATGTAGTGCCGGTCACTATAATACACAGCATAAAACTTCAATCCTCCCAGAGTGTTTAGTGTTTGGAGTGGGAGAGAGATTGGAGAGGGTTTTTTTAGCACTTTTGCACCCTCGGGTCTGGGCTGGGACCGTAGAGGCGAAAAGGCCGTTGGAGACGTCCAATTGAAAATGGGTAACAGATCTGTTAAAGAGAAGAGTCCTCCAGACACCCCAATATGTAATGACATGTCAGGAAAGTATGGGCCCGAGTGTGTGGGACGTGTGAGAGAATTGAGTGAATGGTTTGGGTTCCCCAAAGGGGGGAAGTTTGAGCATGAGACAGTGACTGGTTCTGGTAAAATGTTCACTGGGAAACAGGAAAACCGGGGATAAGAAGAAGATTGAGAAGTCACTTTGGATGAGTGAAGCTGGAAGCAGAGCTAGAAAGCAGAGGGACATCCGCTTAGGGAGAGAACAGGGAGAGAAAGCATCATGAGGGACATGAAAGGGTTTTACTACAGATACATGTGTCTCCGTGCCATCAGCTCTCTTTCGAGGTTGATTCGTACTGGACGTCGGATGTGTGAGGAAAGTGACTGGACTCCTCCCCTTCAAACATCCATCCAACCACCATGGCCTCTGCTCTACTCTACTCCCACCCTCTCTGACGTGTCGAACTCCACCTCTGCATCGGCTTCCTACTGAAGGAGTGGTCTGGTCTGTCAGACACTCCCAACACATCGGCGCTGGAAAGCACCACCTCCTGGATGAACGATGGAAGTAAAAACCGAGCCAACAGCACAACATCATTCATGGTTCTTCCGAAGCAACTCTCCTCAGGGCTCAAGCTACAAGCACCACCCTGAGGGGGACGGAGGACGCCAGGGTGAGGCTGGTGGACAGACTGGACACTGGGTCCGTGACTGCCCACATAAGAACTGTGGACATGGACGATGGTGTGGAGAACCAGGCAGAGGAGCACAAGAAGGGGGGACACCGGGTCACGTTGAATTCTTATCCAACTGACGGAGGAAATTCTGACTGAGAAGATGAAATCACCACGCACTGATGGCATGGGTGACGTACGCAAAATAACACACAACCCGCTAACCGCAATGAAGAAGCGCTTTGCACTGACACACAGCTTGCACAGGGTCAGGATAGAGTAGCAGAGCTTGAAAAGAATACAAAAAAACAACACATTGATTAATTGTATTTCATGCACAATTACTGATGTACATCTGAGGTTTCCCATGCTCACGCTCAAGATAACACGGAAATCTGTGGGATTTTTATTTTAGTTTATTTTTATAAACTTGGTTGATTCTGGGACGGTGAATTGGATGTTGACTCCTGGTGATAGAAGAAAGCTTTCCATGTCCACTGAGATGCGACATGTTCTTATTGTCTAAACTTTGCCCGATGACTCTGATTGACAGACAGTCGATGATCAAACTGGAGATGGTGCTCACATCAACCGCAAATTTAAAACTTCAGACAAACCCCAGTGCATATTATATGCACTGTGCATACAGGACGTGATGTTGACTATGAACAATGTTTTTTTCCAGGACTTTGACAGTGATTTGACTATATCAACGTTTTTTTAACAGGACTCAATGGCAAGCGTCTGTATGTCTGTCTACTGTCCAGATGTCTTTGTTTAATGTTTCAGGTTCTCACAAATATTTCCAAAGTTCCCTTGCCAAATCCCGCGATGGGCAATGGAATGATTTGGGACGGTTCGTGCGACAACGCGTGATTTCAGCCGACTGCTGATCCAACCCTCCAATATTCGCCATCTCTCTCAGCATATCGTAAGACCTCCGCTGAAGTACATGTTCCAATGAGCATGCTCGAATAACCACGTATGCAAATTGTGTTTTCAAGAACAAACGGAACAAAAGTTCACTTTGTTAGGATCAGAATGTAAAACCTTATTAATTTAATCTTGAGAGGGTTTTTTTTTTATTTCAGACCCTCCAAAGCGAACTGTAAAACAAACAGTTCATTCATTCAGTAGCTGCATCTTTATCAGCTGAGGAGCTGAGGACAGTTGAATATAAAACAATTGCAGAGGCCTGAGAGACAGCATCACACACACAGCCTAGTGAGCTGATGATGTGAGGTTGAAGATGCACCGATCAGATAATTTAGTACAAAATAATATACTAATGTGTTTTTGTTTTGTTTTTTGTCTGGGAAGCATTTGTTTGTTTTGTTAGAAAATTCCTGCAGGTACCCCCATCGCTCCGATCCACAATCCCGATCCTCCATTGCCAGCCGCGCCGCGCTGACCTGAGGGGAGCAGCTTCACAGCAGCGGGAAGTACAGACACACACACACACAACTAGAGGGACTCAGATTGACACAGATTTAGGGAGAAATTGGTTTTTCCTGAGCCTGTGAGGACATGTGCGGTGATTCTGTTCTTCTCTTTCTGCTGAGACTTTTTTTAATGCAGGAGAGAAGGAGAAACTGTTGTGGCTGTGGAAGCAGTGGACACAATAATGGAGGGAGCTGCTCCAGAGGCTGGAGGCGGGGCGGCTGGCGGTTGAGGAGGTTGTGGAGGCGGTGGGGTTTTGACTACGAACGTGGAAACTTCCGACGTGATGACGACATGTTGACTGCTGGCTGATCGCCGAGGTCAGAGCATGAACACACACGCACACACACACACACACACACACACACACACACACACACACACACACACGGACACTTACAACACCACACAGACAGAGAAAAAGAGAGGTAATTGGAATTCCTAAAGTTATTTTAGCAACTTTCAAATGATGATGTGTTTATTGTATCTCATCACTCTCAAGGGAGAAATATTAATGGGTCAACAGGACTGATCAATCCTGATAAAGGGAGAAAGAAGAGGCAGCAGGCTGCCTCCCTTATGGGTCACTTCTCCCCCCATAGCGCTGTGGCTCTGACCACAGGCTGTGAGGCTCATCGTCCTAGTGAAATTATTTAAGATGTCATGCTTTAATATTGTGAACTTTATGTTTATCTGTACGTATTATGGAGAAAATATACCAATGCTAAACACACAAGATAACTTATTTAAAGGTATAATACACGATTTTGATTTCTGGGTGGATCACCTAAATAATTGGTGGGTCCTTTTGTCAATCATTCTGACGAGCTGCTTTCGTAAGGCGGTTCTACGTGCTTGCGCCCAATCAACTTCTCCCTTTTGCGCATGCGCATTCAGAGTGTTTATGTAGCCGTGAGCTTCTGAGCTAGTACTGACCGATGGCGAGTCTGACATAATGAAACTAACTGTTTCGGGAAAAAAGCTTTATTTATGAGCGAGGCGGATCGCAGAAACTGTAAACAGAGCCGTGCACGTCGGAGAAGAGGAGTTCGCGCTCGTACACTTCCGCGTTTCCTTGGAGAAGCAGGAGAGCCGGGCGGATGGTCTGGCGCATGGCGTTGTTCAAAAAGTGAGTAACAGACTTGGGGCTTCGTCTTTTCGAGAAAATCGTGTATTGGACCTTTAAGTGAAGGTTTGTTTGTGATTGGCTACAAGAACCCTCAATCAAATGTCAGTTTCAAGATCCACTGACACAGATGGAACTTCCACCTCCATCTGATTTAGCTGGAATATTTGTGGACTGAACAAAGATTATGTAGCTTAATAGGCTCGGTTAAACCTTGCTGAGTAACACTGAGGCCAAGTGTCACATTAGCAAGTCCTGGATGATGACAGTGGTTACAGGTATTGGATGTGTTATGGCGTGAATAACTGCTGAAGGTGTTAAGTTGAGACGGACGGTCCATATGATACACCTGATTTCACACCAAATCCGCTCACCAGGAAACAGGTTGTCTCTTTCCTGGGAATGTATTCCTGCTGTCGACAGTTTATTCCAAATGATTTTGATTTTATTGCTCCCATTAGGTCTCTGACTGCATGTTTGCAGGTTTCCTGGACTCCAGATGCACTGGAAGCGTCCCGGGCCCTGCAGTCTTCCTTCACTTTTCTGTCTCGACCTGTCATTTCGTTGTTTCTGATATTGAACAAACTGTGATGTTATGGTTCTGATAGTTCTGGTAAAATGATAATGTTCCTTCTATATTAGCAGCTTGCTTCACGATGCGCTGTTTTGACCGCCAGGCTCAGGTTGTTTGGGATTCACGCCGGGGGAATGGACGGTGTTGAAGGACATGTTGATAACATGCAGCTTGTGTTTGAGGTTGTTTTCATGGAGCTGTCTCTTCAGACTGCTCAGCCCCTCCTTTACACTCTCACCAACTTTATGGGGAACGAGGACAGTTTTTTTTCTCGCTCGGAGCTTCGATTAACAGACTAACCCATTCTGATGTGATATATTCTTGGTGTACATGGTGGTTCTGAGGGGGGAATGGTACATCAGGCCTTATCATTCCCAACAGCTCACATCATTGTGGTTTTCTGGGAAGTTCTCAGTGGTGGCAGAACAGCACTATAGAGTGTTTGGTGTGTGCAGCTCACAAGGCAAGGCGAGGAGAACGCTCCACTCTTCTGGCTGAACCCAGGTGACTGGATCCAGGTGAAGGACTTCTGCAGGAAACACTGGAAGGCCAGGCAGTGGCCAGGTCCAGGTCCTGCTGGACTCATGCTGCCTTTAAGGTAGCAAAGCGAGCTACCTGGAGCCAGGCGAGTCACTGTAAGCCTTTCCCAGCACCACCCTGACTCCAACAGCTGATCTCCCAGCCACAGGGCAGAATAATCCCTGAGATCAGCTCCTGTGTGAGGTAGTCCACCCTCCACTAGGCAACGGTGAAGATGTTCCTGCTCCTGAGGGTGCTGCTGCCCAAACCGCAGTGGCCCCCCTGCTTCGTTGCAGACGTATGGTGGACCTCACAGGACTCCAGGACAGCCTGTGGCGGAGAGCTGCCCCTACGGTAGCTCCAGAGTCACATGATGCCAACTGTACTGTTTGTGCTTTTAAGACTTATGCTGCCTCCGCTAACACTTTACCATTCCTTGTTCCTTGTTCCTGTTCCTCTCCAGGATTCTCTCTACACGTTTCTGCATGCAGGCAGGAATAGCACTGGCACAGAGCTGCAACATCCTTGGTTCTCACTCTAACCCTTACCCTTAGCCTTAGCCTTAGCCTTAGCCTTAGTCTTACCCTTACCCTTTCCCTCTCCTTTTCAGCAGCATTCTAAGGAGGTGTCTTCCCTTAGCATGGCACCATTCATAACCAGCATGAGAGCATGAGAGCCTCACTAGTCTTGTTACTGATGGATTTGACCTCCTCATGGAGGAGCAAAAGGCTGTGTGTCCTGGGCCTGCTGAACAGAGTGGCCCTGGACCTCCTTCTTGAAAAGAAAGGGGGGTTTGCCCTCTCATAGGTGATCAGCACTGCTCCTGGGTTCCTGACATCTCAGAGAACATGACTAACGCAGACACTCAGCTGTCTTCCCTGCTTGCTGAATTTAGCTCTCAGGAAACGGGTGTCCCCTTGTCTGGATGGGACTTCTGGGATGGCTGACTGAGGGCAGCTGGCGAGCTTGGCTTACTAAGGTTGCTGGCATGCTTGCTATTTTCCTGTCGATTCTGGGGGTTTTCTCCTGCTGCATTATTCCCCTAGTCCGTTGTCTGGTTGCTCGCATGTTCACAACTACTTTGGCTCATTGTACTTTGCTTCATTCCACTGAACTGTTTGCGTCCTTGTTCGCTCACCTTTCTGATGATTCTGATGATGATGATGCTGATGATTTGGGGTTGATTGACTGATGTGGGGTGTCTGTTGGCATCTCCCATGTGTTGAAGTTGATTAAACCGTGGTTGATTTAATCAAAAGGGGGGAATGTAATGGAATGTAATCCTTCACTAAAAGAATATGGATCCTTTTACTGACCCGCATCTTGGATCCCAATGATATTTTCAACTGGCCACTGGTAGTAAACGTTCCTCCTCCTGTCTGTGGAAATATCCTCTGCACAGACAAATTATCGCTGAAGACACTTCTGCTTTCTGTCCCTCATTAAAGCAACAGACAAACCCAGAGTGCACACATTCAAGAGGTAGCCGGCGTGTTTGATCCGTGACGACTGCAAGCACCGAGTGACGTGAGTGGGTGTGAGAGCGCTGATCCGTGTGGGCGAGGCAGCAACGTGAAGGACAGGGCCTGTGCAGACCATCAAGCTCGTCTCGCCGTTCGCCGTGCATGGGATTTATTACTGGGGTCACCCTGGATAGTTTTTAGCTCTTCAACTAAACAGCTAATGCAAAGAAAAAGCAGCATTCACCAGAAGCTTCTTGTTGCAAACAGGAAGGAAGAAATAGCAACCAGCCTAATTTCAAAGAGTTTGGAACAACAGCCATGTATCAGGAAAAACAAGTCACTGTACTGACATCCGGCCGTTTCCATCCGTGCCTCTTTGACGCCATTCCATCCAACTCTTTAGTCCATACTGTCACCGAAACAGTCTTGAAACTAAAGCCAAACCATGTTCTGCATCTGTCCGTTGCGTTGACAGACTGGAACATCTAGAAAACATTTTTCAAACTTGGTGGTATCAGTGTCTCTCCTCTGATCGGCACAGATCTGATCTAAATTCTGAGGTCTGAATAATAATAATAATAATAATAATAATGCATTGGTTTTATCTAGCGCTTTTCAGGACACTCAAAGACGCTTTACATTGCATTATTCATTCACACCATACTGGGTGGTGGTAAGCTACTGCTGTAGCCACAGCTGCCCTGGGGCAGACTGCCAGTCTGCGCCATCGGCCCCTCCGACCACCACCAACCATTCACTCTCACAACTTTCATACTAGGCAAGGTGGGTGAAGTGTCTTGCCCAAGGACACAACGACAGTTTTACGCCTGCGGGAGCGGGGATCGAACCGCCAACATTCCGGCTATAAGTCTGAGACAGTTGGAGAGCCTGATCTCTGTTTCCTTGTGAATCTTTGAAAACTCTCTTCTCCTTCACTGTTTTTCTGCTCACTGATAATCAAACTTTGGGAGCAATGGGTCTCGATTTGTTACTTGAACTTGTGTTGTTTCCACTTCCAGCTTTCTTTGATTTTAACGTTTGGCCTGAAAATCCTGAACAATCCTATGTTAAATGGAATAAATGAACACAGGCAGTTCACTGCTTTCACAGCGAATTTCCCAACCATAGTTTGGCGTCACCAGCTCAGCAGATTGAACCTTCAATCACACCGCCTCTCTACAAGAAATAATCTTTTCTGCTTCACTTAATCCGAGAGGATCCTGCAAAACAATCTTCCAGACAAACAACTTCTACAACGTGAACAAGAGATTTTTGGCTCTGCAGTTATTTAATCATATTTTCTGACTCCGAAGAGTCTGCTTGCTCAGGAAATCAGGCTGGATTTACAGAAAGAAAAAAAAAACCCTCCAGGGTTCCATCAGCCGGTGGATTGAGATGAAAAGTTGGTTTTATTCAAGTTGTTGAAGAGTTTTCCTTATTTTTACTATATAATGTCAATTATTTCATTCATCTTTAAACTGGAGTCTTTCTCAACTGTTTTCAGAAGCAGTCCAAATACAGGACTGTCTCAGAAAATTTGAATATTGTGATAAAGTTCTTTATTTTCCGAAATGCAATTAAAAAAACAAAAATGTCATACATTCTGGATTCATTACAAATCAACTGAGATATTTCAAGCCTTTTATTATTTTAATATTGCTGATTATGGCTTACAGCTTAAGAAAACTCAAAAATCCTATCTCTAAATATTAGAATATTTCCTCAGACCAAGTAAAAAAACAAAATTATAACAGCAAAACAAAATCAAACATTTGAAAATGTCCATTAATGCACTCAGTACTTGGTTGGGAATCCTTTTGCACGAATTACTGCATCAATGCGGCGTGGCATGGAGGCAATCAGCCTGTGGCTTTGCTGAGGTGTTATGGATGCCCAGGATGCTTCAATAGCGGCCTTTAGCTCATTTGCATTGTTGGGTCTGGTGTCTTTCAGCTTCTTCTTGACAATACCCCACAAATTCTCAATGGGGTTCAGGTCAGGGGAATTGGCAGGCCAATGGAGGACAGTAATGCCATGGTCAGTACACCAGTTACTGGTGGTTTTGGCACTGTGGGCAGGTGCCAGATCATGCTGGAAAATGAAATCATCATCTCCATCGAGCTTTTCAGCAGAAGGAAGCATGTAGTGCTCTAAAATCTCTTGGTACACAGCTGCATTTACTCTGGACTTGATGAGACACAGTGGACCAACACCAGCAGCTGACATGGCTCCCCAAACCATCGCTGACTGTGGGAACTTCACACTGGATTTCAAGCAACTTGGATTTTGCTCCTCTCCAGCCTTTCTCCAGACTCTGGCGCCTTGACTTCCAAATGAAATACAAAACTTGCTTTCGTCTGAAAAGAGGACTTTGGACCACTCTTCAACTGTCCAGTGCTTCTTTTCCACAGCCCAAGTCAGACGCTTTTTCCGTTGTCTTGAGTTCAGAAGTGGCTTGACCATGGGAATACGGCTATTGTAGCCCATTTCCCGGACACGTCTGTGAACAGTGGCTTTTGATACCTGGACTCCAGCTTCAGTCCACTGTCTCTGAAGCTCCCCCAAATTCTGGAAGCGGCTCTTCTTCACAATGCTGTTAAGCCTGCGGTCATCTCTCTTGGTTGTGCAGTGTTTCCTGCCACATTTCTCCCTTCCAACAGACTTTTTGTGGATGTGCTTTGAAACTGCACTCTGTGAACAGCCTGCTCTTTGAGAAATTTCTTTTGTGTCTTACCCTCCTGATGGAGGGTGTCAATGATGGTCCTCTGGACAGCAGTCAGATCAGCAGTCTTCCCCATACTTGTGATTTAGTTTACTGAACCAAGCTGAGTGTTTTTCAAGGCTCAGGAAACACTTGCAGGTGTTTCGAGTTATTTAGACGATTCAAGTGATTAGTTAAATAGCCTACTAGTATACTTTTTCATGATATTCTAATATTCTGAGATAGGATTTTTGAGTTTTCTTAAGCTGTAAGCCATAATCAGCAATATTAAAATAATAAAAGGCTTGAAATATTTCAGTTTATTTGTAATGAATCCAGAATGTATGACATTTTTGTTTTTTTAATTGCATTTCAGAAAATAAAGAACTTGATCACAATATTCTAATTTTCTGAGACAGTCCTGTGTAGTTTATGTGCTCAAAACAAAGTTTTCCTGTCCCAACATGAGCTCAACACAAACTTACACCTGATGTTCAACCCTTCAGCTCACTGCTGACGACCAGCTCGACCAGTCGATGGAACGTTTTCCCCACTCACATGCAGACAGAGTCAGTTTTTTTTTTTTTTTTAAAGTTGCACTTTCCCCCTTTTGCAGAGATGGAATCAGACTGTTTTAAAAAATGTCCACCTTCTCTGTGGTTTTCAGAAAGTTGTGTTTTCAGTGACTCTGAGCACCGTTGTCATTTAAACAGAAACCAAGTTTTCTGTTTTCACTTGTAAACGTTATGTTAACGACTCCGTCCTCACGGTGAGGAACTGATTTCCCTTCTCTTTATTTATAACCAGAAAATTTGCTTAGTTTTAGTAAACATTAATTTGTGGTATCTCAAACACCCCTTGGGGAGAGGCCAACAGTTGGGGAGTTCTTTTTTTTTTTTTTTTCTTTGGAGAGGGAGGCAGACACAGTTTGGGAGGAAGACAAAAGGGAAAGACAGACTGATGGAGAGAATCTGTTGCCAGTTCAGCTTCATGTCAGGCTGAGGAGAATCCAGGGTCCTGAATTTTGGAAACTGGAAGCTCCCAAATAGAGTTATTAGGTTTTTGTGTTGTTTTGTTTTGTTTTGTTTTGTTTTGTTTTGTTTTGTTTTTTAAGAAACTCCAAATCTCCACTCTGGTGTTTTCCTTCCAATCCCTCCCGGCCTTGATTGACCACATCCCGAGTTCGGGGTGACCACTCGGTCCCTCACAGCCACCAGCTGACAAAGCGATAGCAATCATCAGCCAACCAGAAAATGCAACTGTGATTCTGTTTAACACTCACATCTGGAACAAAAACTTCTTGTATGGGGTTTTCTGATCTTTATTCACGCTGCAAATAAGATATAAAAGCTTAAAGTCTGTATAAAGGTTAAACAAACATACATTTTTCCCCTCTTCTTCGTCTTTACTTTCGTTCCAGCTCACTTTTCCCTGTTTAACGCCGCTGCTTTCTGTCCTCCGCTCCATTCAAATCCACATGAAGCCGCTCTGCACCGCGATGCCACTCTCTCTCCCTTTCATCCTTATTTTCCTCTCTGATCTCACCCAGGCCTGGGCCATTACGGTGAAGAGCTGCCAACTCTGAAAGAAATGTCATTAGTGGAATATATTTGACACGGCGTCGCTATCATATAAACCCCAACACAAATTAATTTCAACTCTATTTTCTGCCGGGGTTCTTGTTGCCTGAGAACAAAGAGAAAAAAGCCTTTTTCATGTTTGCCTCAAAAGTACACGATGATGAACGCCGTCCTGCAGTTGGACATATATAATGCCCATTTTCAGTCCGAACAGCCATACATTTCTATTTCTGAGCAGATTAAAGCAACAGGGAGGAAATGAGATGTACTCCCCTTCCTTCATTCTCTTTGCCTCCTTCATGGCCTTTGTCGTGTTGATGATCTGCCGAGTACAGAACATACAAGACGTCACACACGGGGGAATTACATTCTGCCCTAATCTCCAGAAAAAAAGAAAAAATATGTGTACTGTATGTACTCCTATGACTCTATTTGTGCTTCTTTTTTCTTAGTTAGTTTCTTCTTCAGTGGATATTTTCTCATCTTCTTTCCACAGACAGCTTTCAGCCTGTAGAACAGCAACATCATGGTTCTTCGGTACGCTCGGTCTTTCAAGTGAAAACAGAAAGCTGCACTTGGTCCGGTTACACAATTAGCTTGAAGCCACTGAAAATACAACTTTTGGAAAATGCTCCGTGCAGACTTTTCTAAATCGCTGCTACTGCACAATGCAGCTGTAGCGAATAGTTCTTCTGCCTGACACACAGTAGAAAAACCCAAATTAACACCATTCGATTTATCCTTTATCGAACGTCCCCTGCTGCTCCTTGATCACTTCAGCTGAGCAGACGTGGACTTCTGTGATAAATCTTTCGGAGCTATTATTGCTCTGCGAATGAGAAGCAGTGACGTTAATTCCAGTAAGTCTGGACTCACCACCAGTCGAATAACGTCACAGGAAAAAAAAAGAAAAAGAAATCCATTCCTGTTGTTCATAGAAACACTTCTTACAGTTTACCAGGCTTCTTGAGTTTTTGCTAAACCATCACATGTCTTCAAATAAAAGACACGTCTGCGGCTCCCTGCTCTCCGTTCACACATCTGGAGCTCTACCAGGATGGCTCCGCTCTCTGAGAAGGCAGCGCGAGTTCAGGTACGGCTGTCCAGCTTGATTCCGCTGCCAGCGAGGAGAGTCTGGTCCATTGAATGTGATCAGGCATTAGCGGGGATTAAGAGTGTGTACAAACAACGCTGGCTAAAGGAATAGACCGCTGGCTGACGGATGGGGTCAATAAGATGAGCTCAGTGGTGGCTGTGACTCGGTTGGTACAGTGGTTGTGCCTCCATCAGAAAACCGTAGGTTTAATTCCCACTCTCCACTGTCCATGTGTTGATGTTTCCTTGAGCAAAACTTTAAACTATGAATGTAGAAAGTGCCTTACACATAGCAGATAGATTCGTTGTTTTGGGACTTCAGATCAGGAGTTCAAAGGTTCGCATCCCCCAGATGACCCGTCTCCACTGTGGGTCACTGACTCTCGTCAGTTCGCTGGAGCGGCGTGATGTGGCTGCACCTCCGCATCCTACAAAGGGGATTGGTCAGAACAAAAAATGGATTGACAAAGTGTGATCAGTTAGATTTAGTTAGTTAATCTTGCCTACAAGTACTGGACTAACTGCAGGAAAAGAGGAATTATTGGTCTAAACTACCAATGAATGCATAAATCAATGGATGTGTGAAGGCTTACCTCACTACCTCTGCTGGGAAATAATGTAAAGCCCTATTTTTGCATTGTGAGGGTCTGTCTGCACAATGGTGTCCGCAGGCACTGAAAACTCTTCTTTTAGAGGACGCTCACACTCCGTCCACATGGAAACTGGGGAAAACTCAAACTTCCAGCTTAGTTGGCGGAAACACTGCGGCTGTGTATGCGCTCGATGGCTGGAGTAAATAGAAGATGGCAACAATGGCAGCCTGAAGAGTATCATGACTCACAGTTCATATTTTCCTGGGACTTTGGTGGTTTTAGAGTTAAGCAATAGAAATCCAGCTTGGTCGTCCATCCATACAAATGTCCATGTACTCCCATTGTGAATGTGCTGTCTGAGCACAAGTGTGTGGAGTGATTACAAAAGAAGAAAAAAAAAAAAAAAACAGCAGCACCCACCAGTGGCCCTGCATGAAAGCTAGTTTTTCAGAGTTTTTGCTATTTCCATGTATATGGACATCATTTTCAAAACATTGCGAAATTCAAAATTTTTCTGTGAAACGAAAAAGCAAAAAATTATTTCACTTGAAGTATTTCTATGTAAATGATCCCAATTTGCAGGGCCAGTACACCGTCATCTGCTGTTTGATTTATAATATAGTTCAACCCTACCAGGAGTAAAATACTTGAGTCAACACATCTCCAGGCATCACAGAGACACACGGACTATCACTGTGAGGATGTGATATCAGATTAAACAAAGACTGCTTCAATAAGATCGACAGTTTTTCTCTGTCAACCTTGTTGTGCTCTGTGAATAAAGTCCGATCCCCCGGCAGTCCGGGCAGACCTTTCCACTTGGCAGAAAGCCTGAAGCCAGCCACCATCTGTAGCAGTGCAGCCAGATGTTCCCCAGCTGTGATGCTTGCAGAGTTTCATCTTGTTTTTACTCCTGATACACATGCATGTGCCAGGTATTGCTAATGTGAAAGCCTACATACCTGCCACTTCAGGAAAGACCACCTGCTGTGAATCTCATTGCCTCCTAATTGAGTAACTTTAACAGGAAATGTGTAATCAGCAGTTGTCACGATTAAATGTTAAATGTCACACGGCTTTCAGCAGCGAGTGTTCTGACACTTCCATAAATGTCACTCTTCACAGACTTTTGGTGCGGCTCATTGACTCCACGAGTCAGGCCGACACTCGAGCAAACAGCTTCACTTCTGGAAGTGCCGAGCCGCATGATTAGAATTAATTACTTCAAACACTCCTTCAAAAAACACTCCTTGGGAGAATCATTTAAATTCAAGATTCCAGTCGAATAGCTTCCTTTCAAAACAAGTTACAATACAACCATCTGTGACTTTGGGGCTCTCAACACTGGATCAGTTGTGATCTGAGCCAGCGCAACACTCAGGAGCAGTGTTAGTAATATTAATCGTATAGTAGTCATAGAAGTACTAGCAGTGTTAGTAAAATGGTAAATGGTGAATGGACTACATTTATACACCACTTTTTACACTGCACTAGCAGATCCCAAAGTGCATGTGCATGTGTGTGTTCTTGTACGTGCTACCAGAACCAGTGAAAATATTAGGCCAACAAAATAAGGACATGGTTTGAAATGAGAACATTCTTTCTGGTCTTATTCATTCTGAACTTGAGAGACTCTCAGGCTCCATTTACACAATGTTTTCCAAAGAAAGTGCAAAAGTTTAACAGGGTTTCGGGTGTCAATTTACATAACAATGGTGCTTGGAGCCACTGAAAATGCAATTTTCTGACAACAGGTCCCGAGATGGAACTTTTCAAAAATGCTCTGATGCCAATGTTGTGTAAACGTGTGAAATCAGCACTTTCTGAAAATGCTGGGCCTGCGTCTCTGTGTACACAGTCGAAGCACTGCTGCTGCGCATGCTCTCCGTGGCAGTAGTAAATCGTTTGTCTGCACATGCTCAGTAGATGGACAGAAACAATAAGGTTTGCCTCCAGAGTGTCATGATTCCCAGTCCAGACCAGACCCGTCACCAGACATCAGTCTCAGGGTGGGGGGGCATATCAAATCAAATGGTTGGGGGGTACAAATGTGCTTTCAGTAGCGGTTGTTGGGGCGATGCGGTGCTCACATGTAGCGTTGGAGTGGGGGGGTGAGCGCGGTTGTTGGTTGCGTTGCGTCGCTCACTATATTTGAATGTTGAATGTTCTGAGTGGTCGGTGTTTCTGGGAGGTCAAGTGGAGAGAGAGTGTTGAGGTTTCAGTGAGTTACAGAGGATTCAAAAGGAAAGGAGGCAGTGAAGAGAGTCAGTTTGGAAGCGATCACAAGTCCAGCAGTCTGCACTTCAATAAGTCGAGTTACATGGCCTATTCCAGTTCACTTCTTTACGCCAACCCCGACTCCTTCGAATCCTTAAACTCCTTCTCGTCCGTCCCCACCGGTAGAGTAGGAGTGTATGTGGACTGTCCTGCCGGCACGCTGGCCTTCTTCAAAGTCTCCTCTGACTCTTTGACCCACTCCTAAACCCTCAACACTGAACCTCTATCTGCAGGATTTGAACTTGCGTTGATTGATTCCTCAGTGTATCTGTGTCCTCTGTAGGAAGGACGGTCTCTGTCTCTGACAGCAGTCCTGTCAGCACCAATCAGAGATCCAGAGCACACAGTGGAGTTCAGCCGGGCTCATAGATGGAGCCTCCAACACTTTATAAGTATGTTGTCAGCTTGAGTTTTGGGACTTTTTGGCGCATCCACATGCTTAGTGATGTGTACCATACCTGGGTTAGCTTAGCGTGAGTTAGCTTATCTAATGTTCATCATAGAGGATGTTAAGACCATGTCAGCAGGAGCCGGACAATACCGATATCTTGTTGATTCACGAGTATCGGTGGGATTCTGTTTCTCAATCAATTCACATCAGAAGCCTTGGAATTGCTTTTTTACAAAAAAACCTTTAAAGTGGCTCCAAGTTAAGGCAGATTGGAGAAGACAATCAAATTCAGGCCTCCTCTTTGTAAACTTTTAAAACCTATCTTAAAATCTAACTGTACTCACTGGATTTCGGCCTAGCAATGAGAAGTTGATCTGATTTTATTAGTATTTCTGGTTTTTAAGTCGTTTGATTCCTGACTTACTTGTACTTTGTAGTTTTATTTGTTTTTTACTTTTATGTGTTATGTTTTAATTTTCATGTTGTTTCAACTTGAGATGCAATAATGATATGTCTTTTTTAGTAGTACAAGCACTCGAATGCAGACCAGGGAACCGAACTCGCTGTTAATGAGTGTATCAGTCCTTTGACTGACAGGCAGAATTTGGCTGCTAATGCCAGTTTAGGATTAGCCTGACCAGCCATGACCAAACCACGCTTCTCCAACACTTTACAAAGACGGTTTGGTCTGGGGTCACAGCGCCTATTCTCAGTTTCTCACCATTTTTTTATTTGTGTATGAAGGCAGCTCATTGGCTGAGCGAGGGCCAATGCGAGCCCCCGTGTGTGACGTGCAAGAACATGCAACGGACCCAGATATGTCAACAAACAAGAGGCGCTGTAGTCACAAGGCGCGGCACTGCACACAGCATTTGGGGATTTAAACTAAATTAACTTAATTAAACTTAAATTGTTCAAAACTGTAGAAAGCGCAGACGCAAAAACACGATCGCCATAGTCCGCCATGTTGAATGTTATGAACTGGGGAGTTCTGTCTGCTTAGTGTGACGCATGAGAGAGGCCGTGCTGTAATTGGTCCACCGCAAAACGGGACGGTAAATTATTGGCAAATGCTCCGGGTCCAGTCCCTTCGGCATCCAAGCAGCATGTGACGGATGTAGAAGGGACCTGGCTGGTCAGGCTAGTTTAGGATAGCAGTTGTAGTTTTTTGGGGGGTTTTTTCACCATTCAGGGGGCAGCAGGTCCATTTCAGTGTGAAGTGAAAGTTAAGCTGGTTGGATCAAAAAAATTCCAGAAATTATTTTCTTATTGTGATGAAAATTAAAGACATCATCTGCAAAAACTGAAACATGTTTTTATTTCTTTTAGTGTGTGTGTGTGTGTGTGTGTGTGTGTGTGTGTGTGTGTGTGTGCGTGCGCGCGCAAAGCATGTGAAAAGGTGCATATTTCCCAATTTGTACAATTTATTCTACCTATATGCTTTCAAGTTTGTATATCTTGTATAAAAAAATCTATTTTTCCTGAGAACGCCTTCTCCCAGTTTCATGAAGTTTCATACTTAGACAATCCTTCACCTCCACATTCAAACTGTTCTATCAAGTCAAGCTATAAAAAGTAACATGACAAGAACTTCCAGTACTGAGATCATATTTCTAAACTGTTTTTTTTTAACGCGGCAGCAGTAAAACGCTCAGGAGTGGCAAACGCTGCTGTAATTTCTTCTGTGAAACACTAAAAGGAGTTTTAACCACAGAGGAATTGGAGCTAACTCGCATGTCCTTGACAAATCATGTGTGACCACCAGATAGACGTTACAGTGCAATAACAAGATAAGAAGCGCCCCCAATTTAATTCCTATTCCCATTAAAGTAATGCATTTAGGCCACAGAGACAATTCAGAGAGAGAACCGGCGGGTCACAGATAGCCAATTAATCTCTCTAACGGCTACATGTGTGTTGCCTTTCTGTTCGTGCAATAAGAGGTCTTTCAAAAGGAAAAGATTTTAAAAAAAAAACCAGAAGGCAGGACATGCAATTACCAGCAGAGGAGTTTCTTCAGTCTCTGGCTCTGGCTGACTCATACAGGGAGGTGCTGTTGTGGCGCTATGGGAGAAGGTGCTTATAGATGAGCAGTGTTTCGGTGGTGTGTGTGCAGCCTGGCTCATGGAACACTTTGTTCTGCAGCCAAACACAGAACAGGAAACAAAGAAAGGGCAGCGGTCACTGCAGGTCACTGCAGTTCTGCTGGCAGAAACAGATGCTTCAAGTGAACATAGACAAAAAATCCAAAACAACACTCCAGCAACCAGCTTTGGTTTTCAGGATCTTTACACAAGAAACCAAAGAAGACATTCTGTGTGAGATGAATCTTAAAGACAGTAAGGCCCAATCCCATTTCTCTTTCTAGCCCTCCCCCTTAGCTCTACCCCTTTGAAACGGAGTGCTAAGGGGTAGGGTCGAAAGTAAACCCCTCCAAATTGGGACACCCCTTCGGCAATCACATACGTCATCAGTAGTCGCCGCTGCCAAATTGTTTGCCGAAGAAGAATGTTTTTCTTACATTTTAAAACTTTACTCATTGAAAAAATACTTACATTTATGAACTTCTTTTGTCTTGCAAGGTTTTTTGGGAAATGTCATCCAGTGGCGGCCGGTGGCGAGTGGCAGCCGGTGGCGAGAGGCGGCGGCAGGAGCGCTTGTTTTGTCCACCTACACCGCGGATGCGCGGGTGTGGAAAGGAGTACTCCCGCCAATGCAGAAGTGAACTAACCCCACCCATCACTCGCGGTGTAGGTGGACAAAACAAGCGCTCCCGCTGCTGCCCCTCGCCACCGGCCGCCACTGGATCATACCCCTCCGTTTGAAGTGCGCCTCGGGAGAATCTCCTTTTGGAGGGGTGAATAGCCCTCCCCCTTGGCCCTACCCCTACGTCATAATGACAATTGGGACACCCCTCCACGTGAAAGCGCAAAATGGAGGGGTAGGGCCAAGGGGGAGGGCTAGAGGGTGAAATGGGATTCAGCATAAATCTTCCAACCTGGATGACTTCACTGAAACCGACTGACTCAGAACCCGGAGGTGTCGGTTCAGCAAAACTGTATGAATCAGCAGGTGATCCCTTTCACTTCTGCTGGAAAAAAAAAAAAAGCATGAATCAGAATTATTTAGTCTGATATTGGTGTGCTGACCTGTTTTTTTGTTTTGTTTTGTTTTGTTTTTTTAACAAACACTGCAGACACAGAATCTATGCAACACAGAGGCGCTTGAAGATTTCCAGGCATGTTGGGAATAAAATAAAAAATAAAATCCATAGCTATAGTCACAGGGTCGAAGTTTTTTGGGTATTTAAAAGAACACAGGCAACCATGAGGCAGAGCACTAAAATTTCAAGATGTTATGTGTTTGGTTGAATCGTTAAAAAAAACTGCGAAACTAGATGTGTTGTAGTTGACCTTGACTCAGTCTCAGGTTAGGACTACAACACCACCAACAAATATTATGGCATTTTCAGTAACACTTTACTTGAAGCCCCCTAACACATTGAAAGTAGTTATAAACACTCAGAAATGATCACAATGCTTCATAACCCACTATTCAGCATAAGATTAGGGTTCGGGTTCGGGTTAGGTCCTGATGTTATAGAGCAGTGTTTCTCAAACTTTTCAAACCAAGTACCACCTCAGAAAAAAATTAGGCTTTCCAAGTACCACCATTATGACCAAAGTAAAAAAAAAAAAAATGCGTTTTTCAAATGAAGACAACACACACAGGAAGCAGGTATATTTCTAATAGTCTTGGTCTTTATGTTTTTGTTTAATTCTGTCAGCCACAGTTAGCAAAGGCATCACACTAGAACTGTCACACACAAAGGGGCAACTCTCCCTCTCACTTACATCCTCACTCTCTCCCTCTCGCTCTCACACACGCACGCGCGCGCACTCATGCAGCGTCGTTTGTTGCTAATGCTAGCAGATGCTTAGGCTACGCTGCTTAAATAGCCACCTGATAGCCTCGTGTTCGCTTCACTGTCGTCAACTTCAGTTCCAGCAGGCTGCTGGTTGTATTCTCCTCCTGTTCTGCACTTCTTTTCCTAATAGCTCCTGTTTGGAGCCACATTTGTAGAGTTTTCGGACCTGTCATTACACCTCTGCACCTCATGACGGTGAAGCTAAGCTAGTTTAATCGTTGATGACGTATGTGCGCGCCACTACGTGACTGAACGTGACCACGTCGCAGTCCAACACATTATATTAGAAGAGAAAAACTGAATGTGAATTACAGTTGATTTGACGTGTTTTAATTTGAAATGATTATGTATTTTGGTGGTATTATTTGTTTCTGAAAGTTTTGACTTTTAACTAATCTTCAAAGAATATATACGTTTCTGTGATTCCCCCGCGTACCACTAGAGGGAGCTCACGCACCACCAGTGGCACGTGTACCACAGTTTGAGAACGGAGGTTATAGAGCATTGTGATCATTTATGAGTGTTTATAGCTATAGTTATACAGCGCTATAATGTGTGTGTTATACAGGGGGCTTCAAGTAAAGTATTACCTCATTTTCATGTGTATGGCAGCTATTATTAATATGTACAATCCTGTTTCCAGCAGGTTGTTCATGTGTAAACATGAGCTCTGAGCTGTAGCGGAGCCAGAGTGGGGGCAAGGGGGCGGTCGCCCCATGGCCCACAAGGTCATAGGGCCCCGTTTCATGTGATGTGTTCACATTTACTCGTAAATAAATTATTATAATAAAATGTGCAGTGTGTGAGAGAGGGTATACGCATATAATTGTGGGCTCCAATTTGCCAATTCTTACATTACGACTGTCCATGAATGCATCAGAGCTGTAAACCAGCGCTGATTGGCTGTGCTGCGTGAACGAGTTTTTTCTTTTGCACTGAAGTTAAACAGTATGCTAAACACTATGCTAGCCGCAGCTAGCGGTACTACCCAAAACCTAACATCGGAGCCACTGGTGAGTCAGTGAAACCTTCAAAAATATTATCTTTATCATAATGCTGTGGTCTTAAACAGCTGCCTATTTGAATGTGCCTTGTGTTGCTCTCAACTATTAGAGACCGCTGAGTCTATTGTTTTTTTGTCTAATATACGTAAATTCCAAAAGATATAGATAGCTGTCTATATCTATCTGAATAATTGTGTAATTTTAGACCACCTGTTTTTATATTATATTAAAGCTGTATCAAAGATGGTACAGATGTAGCCCTTGACTTTTCAGCACCATGGACAGCGGACGTTCTGAGATTGACACCTGAGGCTGCGTTTGTGTGTGTGCGTGCTTGCGTATGTGTATTTGTTCTTCAGAACAAGTTTGTGAACTGGTTTGTGACTTTATTTTCCTTTCTGAGGCGTATAGGTTTGCTTGGCTCAATAAAAATGAGCATTAGTGTGTTGTTTGATGGTAGCATGAGGTATTGTTTGAATGGTAATATTACTATCATAAGGGCCTGTAGAGAATGCTCCGCCCCCTCTGTACTGAGACCCACGCTCCGCCTCTGCCTCTGAGCCAAGGTCAATGAGGTCAACAAAGTCAGCACTCTATGAAATGTTGTTTGTATTGTGAGTTCCAATTTTTAAAATAAGTGTCACTATTATACCATTTTGAACAAAGCATCCATCTTTGACAGCAGGGTTTCTCCAGACCGAAACACACCTGATCTCCATGTGGGCTCGTTACTGGATGTCTTTAAGAGCCTGATGAAACATTAAGACCAGACTGAGGAGGGCTGAATGGGTGACTCCCAGTTGATATGTTGGAAACAGCATTTAGTTTTGCTGAAATATTTCAATTATCTTTGCAATGTGGCATTTTCGTCTCACAGGATTCCAGTTTGAAAACTAGAATTTGGCACTCAGAGAGCGCAGACCTCCGCCACAGCTCAAATCAGTCACCAACAACCATAAGAACACCATATATAATAATAAAAAATTTATTTCTCCCCAACACAATGTATGGGAGAAAGCTGTTTGTTGCATGTTGATATCTCAATGTGTTGCCTCACAGTGACTGACACTTCAAAATCTCCCTATTTTTGTTTGTTCTCGATTCTGGTATCTAGAATACTTCCGTGATATGAATCAGCAGCTGATATCTGTTAGAGTCATTGAAGAACTTACGCTGTAATGTTTTGCTAAGCCCCCTTGTCATTTATTGTTGAGTTATGCCCAACTATGTCAAAGACTGCCCTATCTCTCAATGATAAAGAATCTTTTAAAGAATTCCTGGATCCAGACAGTGATCCGGATCATCACCAAAATTTAATGGATTCTAAGTTAGCCCAAGACCCACATTTCCACAAAGTTTCATTGTAATCCGTTCATAATTTTTTCCGTAATGTTGCTAACAAACCAACCAACAAACCAACAAACCGACGTGATTACATAACCTCCTTGGCGGAGGTAATAACTAACAGGACAAAAAAGAAATGGGAGAAAAACTGACCTGTTCAGAAAGTGCTCGTGGGTTTGGAATGAGACAGTCCAGGGAAAACTGATTTCATGAAGTGCTGAAAGTGTGCTGTCGATTAATAATCACATGCAAGTATTAAATGGCAGCTTTTCTGGATTAAAACCATTTACAGTATGCAGGTGTGTGTGTGTGTGTGTGTGTGTGTGTGTGTGTGTGTGTGTGTGTGTGTGTGTGTGTGTTCACTCATTTAATCAAGCAGGCTGAAGAAGGGAGACAGATTCAACATCAAGCGTGTTATAATTGCGGTGACTCTGAAGGCTCTGGACTGGAATGATTGTTGCTGTGTGACGCTTTGTGAGTGTGAGTGTGTGTTCGCTCTGCATGCCTGCCTGCACACATCAGTGTGATTGAGAGTGGAGGGCATCCCTGTGAGAATCCTGTCACGTAATTTGTAATTCCAGCTTAGCTGTAATTCCCAGGCTAACTGGCTTGACACTGGAGTAAACAGAGGAGGAGGAAGAGGAGGAGGAGGAGGAGGAGGAGGAGGAGGAGGCCTGTTGGTCAGTGCTGTATCCTAATGAACAGCACAATGGCAGCAGTCTGTGGAATGAAGCCGAATGAGAAGATGGTCTCCTGTTTAACCTCTCCTCTTATTTCCATGATAATAACTCCCACAGAAAGATGCCTGTTAGTCCACCGTGGACCAACCGCATGTTTCTGCCTGCATAAAGAAGGCTTCGCCTTTGATGAGGTACAATCACCATGTCTTGCTGTACCACAAACAACGCATCAACAGGCGTCTTCGCATTAGTCACAGCCCACAAATATGTGCATATAAAAATGTCAGGAGGGAAATGTGGGAATACATTATCTGGAAGTCTTGATGTTCTGCACGTGTGTCATCGGCATACGGTGGTGGCTGACGTGTTGCTGGTGTGGGTTTCGCTGAAGCCTTTGAATCGATGCCTCAGTAAATACTTGTACTTGACCTGGGTCGTGTCTGGAAAGGGAAACTCTGGAACTCAGTCACCTCTGACTCTCTGAACACTGACTCATTCCCTCAACTCAAACTAAAAAAAAGTCATCTGTTCAGACTTTTCTCGTCTCTACGAGAAGCAACCTGGAGTCATGTTTTATTATCTGCCCATCATTATTTAGTGAATATTTTATTGATAATTACAATTAATTATATTTTGAATTGATTGTTAAAAATTCAGTTGTCTTGCATTTCAAGGCAGTTTTAAGTCCATAATGTACAGCATTCACCAGTCCCTCCAGGAAGTTGTAATGCTGAAATTTCAACAATTTACATTTAATCAAGCATCGTGAATTCTGCGCAACCCTGCAGTTTTGTCCAATCACAGCAACTTTACAAAACTGCAAATTCACGCAGAATTCACAGGGATTCATTGAATTTAAGTTAGGGTTTTTTTTAATTAAAGTTTATTTTATTTTATTGCATTACATTGCATTGCATTACAACTTCCTGTTGGACAGATGTCATACCAGAGAGTTTGAGTCAGGAATCAAATGAGCACAAAGAAAGAAAGAATTTCCTTTTAATTAAATCATTAATTATTAAATCATTAATTATTATAATTTGATTACTGAATTAATGTTGATTAAATCTGACAGCCCTAATCACAGTGTGCCATTAACAATGGCTTCATGTTGATGTGGCAGAATGGTTTGTTTCTTATTTCAGCCATTGTAACCCTCTGATTCTTCCACAGCTGCTCTGACAGCTGAGTGCCACAGGCTGGAAGCAATCTTTCAATCAGCCAATGGGCTTCACCCTGCTCCTCTATATAGTGGTACACTCCCCACTGCTCTGGCTGAATCTCACTCCTCTGCAGTGGGGCTGGTGTGTGCAGGACTGGTGCAGTCTGGCTGGGTTTGAGTCAAATGTTAAAACAATGTTTGGCTCCTCTTCCTGAATATTGTGGCGTCATATTGTTTTAATTATGCAGCATCGGTTGGCTTGATCTTAGCATTTGTTCAGGTTGTTGCAGAAAAACTCAGGGTAGTTTGTGGTATTTAGTTCAGTAATCTTCTTCCAAAGAGAATAACTTGTCACCGTCTTGACTTTTGTGCCTTGACTTTTCACAGTCAAGGCACAGCCAGTGGGGAGCAGTTCAAAGCAAAAAATGACATAACTCTACGACCAGTATCACCATTGTTTTAATACATTTACACCGGTTGTAGAGCCCAATAAGAAAACGCTTTAAAGGAGAACTATGCAAGATTTGCTTTAGCGTTCCCCCTCACTGTCATAAACATTCTCTGCATCACCACCCCTCCCCCACCCCCGCGTGCAGTGAGCGTCCCACTCCCATTCCCTTTTTTCTGCTCGTCAGACAAAGGTTTTTTCCATGTTTTTGGTTCTGCCATCCGTGAGCACCAAAGGGTGGCGTTGCTAATGCTGGCGAGGGTTTTACGTGCTTTTATCCTTGTACTTCCGTATAAGTGCCGTAAAGCAGGTTTGTTCTCGTGAGATGTAGTCGGGCCCGCTCCCCTGAAAGTTGCAAGCGCTGTTTTCAGGACACAGACCCTGGGGGGAGTCAAGGGACCGGCGAATCACCGTGACAAGTCTTTGTTTAACCCCCACAGGGATTCTGAAAAGCATTTATTGAGGTAAAAAAGTTGCATAGTTATGCTTTAAGCAACTGAAATTCTGCTGTGGGCTTATGTAACTGATGAGCTGATTGTCGGCGTGTCTAATGAATGAAAGCTGGTCATAATTTCCAGTTGAACTCGTTGCTCATTCATTAAGATCCACGGCTGACAATACGCACCATTGTTCTCCACACGTGTGGTTTCATAAAGAAAACAGCTAAGAACATAAGCTCACTACATAGTTTTCAGCATTTCTGTGATCATTTTAAAAACGTCCTGTAAACACCTGGACATTTTCACATGGAATGTCATGTAAACAGACCTCAGTGGTGCATAATTACATATGCAAGACTGAGTCTCTTTAGGGTTAACAATAAAAACAAAAACCTGTTTTTGGGCTCATATCATTTCATAGCTATAAAGTTTCACCTTGAGAAGTTTGTCACATTTCCCACATATGTTAACTTAGTCTTAATATTTCAGTTTGTTCTTCTGGGTTTATCACTGAACGATGAAACATCTCTGCACCTTTTGAGCTGACCTTCTGCTTGCGTCTAGCTTTGCCTTCAAGCAGTAGCTAAAAGCCTTGAACTGTAGCTAATCTGAACCCTGTAGAAGTGTGAAGAGATAAGAGGAGACAGATTGTGGTGTTGATCTATCTTCCACCATTTCCCATGCTTTATCATTTAACCACTATTGACATGGATACTTAAACACAGTCATCCCATCAAAGTTCATCCTGGACACTTTAATGCACAAACATCTGGTGGATTTTCTTGTATTTTAGCTTTAGGAGGTATTTCAGTCCAAACTGGTCAAATATTTCTGGCGACAGTGACATTACGTACCACTCTTCAAAAAGTGGTCCGATCTCTTCAGGCCACCGTCCACTTGACCTGGGATCAGAGAAGACTTCCTTTGCCTCTTGCTAACAGGAAATCCATGTTGTTATAGCAATGTGGAATCAATACACACAAGGCTCCAAAACTTTCTCTCCAGCAGCCGTCCGCCTTTTGAATGACTCTCACCTCCTCCCACTGACATGAGGAGTTCTCCGGCTGTGCAAAACGCTCCAACCTCCCACACACACGTAAACCAGGCTTCCTGTTGCTGAACTGTACGTTGCTGCCGAGGCTCTGCTGATCAGTATGCAGACCTTTGCACAATGTTCTGAATGACCGTGAGTGTTTTCAGTCGTAACTGAATTATAGAACAGGAAAAATTGACCACAATGCCTGATGAGTTTATCAGTGACTCTTTTTATCGTGTCTGTTAATGTTTACTTCAGGTGTAACAAACTCAATTTTTTGTCCAGTATTATGGCCCCATTTATACACTGTTTTCAAGTGAAAATGAAAAACCTTTGTCGTATTTTGGGACTCCAGTTACACGGAAACGGTGCTTGGACGCACTGAAAACGCAGCTTTCTGAAATCGGCTCCTGAGCTGGAACTTCAGAAACACTCCGATTCCATATAAATATGGGAAAATTCAGCTTTCAGAAAATGCTCTGATTCCATGGAAACAGGGAAAAGGCAACTTTTCTGAAGTGCTGCTCCTGTACATGTGAGCCACAGCTGCAATTCTTCGGCACATGAGCGAGTGGATAGACAGTAACACCGTTTGCCTCTCGCTGTTCTCCTGTAGTTTTATGGTTAGTTGTGCGTTACCCCGCAGAGCAATCCAACTTTGTCATCTGTCCTGATCAATGTCTGTGTTCTTGCCATTGTTCATGTTTATAGCGTGTTGTTCTCAGCACACGTTTGGTTTCATCAAGACAACCAACAGCACCATCGCATTCAAGATCGTTTCCATCTGAATGGACGTATTTTCAAGACACTGCCATGTCGATGAAACATTTCTGGAACAAAGATGCAAAAACGATGCATTTTCACATGAAATGTTGTCGAGTAAACAGGGTTTAAAGCTTCACCTGTCTGAAACACTGGTTCTTAACTTGGGAACTGGGACATCAAGCTCCAAAGACAAATGGTGAGGCTCAAGAAAGGACGTGTTCAAATCTACCATAAAAAGACACTTCCTACAACCTTGAGTCAAGCTGCTCCTGCTTGTTGCTTTCATTTGAAGGCACCTTTAATCAACAAACAGAGAAGGGTCCACAGCAGTCCAGAAATGCAGAACAGAGTTTCCAAGAATTACTGATCCACCAGCAGATATTTTTGGATGCTTACGATAAAGTTCCTCAAAAATCTGCTATCAAAATTTCTGATTTTTCTGATTCTAATTTCTGTTAGACCAGTGGTTCTCCAACTTTTTATGGCATGTACCACTTGAGAAAATATCAGCTTCTCCACCATGATGGCTGATCTGAACATTCGGTAGCTGAGGCTTTTTTATTTTTAGCTGTGGACTTCTTGATCATATACTCATTTTAACTATGATTTTCACATTTTGTATTATTTCCTTCTCAGATTTTTATTCTAACGTTATTCTAACTATTCCGATAATTTCAAAAAACAAAGATATTTCCGACTTTTCTCCATGTACCACTAGAGGGAGCTCATGTACCACTGGTAGGACAGTGCAACAGATTGAATTTTTTTTTTTAATTCATATGCATTGATTTCAGATGTTAATTTGAAGAATTTGTAGAGTTTTTTGTTTTTGTTGTTGTTGTTTCTCCATACATCTTTTATTGATTTATTGTGTGTATATATGTGTTTCTGAGAACATATGGTGAGTAAATGTGGGTGAGTTGCTGTTACAAGATAACCAGGGTCATTATAGATGCATGGATGCAGACATGAACCCACTTCAGTACTGCACTTGGTTGGATTTGAAAGCCTAGTTCTGAACAGAAACTAGTAGAAAACAGTCTGTGGTCAGTCATGGGGCTGAGAAAGTCTTCCAGCAGTGAATTCAAGCAGAACTCCTCGTGTTTAATCTTTATCGACACTTCTCTTTTCCACTGACTCGCCATCCTCATCCACACTCCTTCACGTTGTTTCAGTTCAGACTGATGGGTCACAGATTGAGTGGAGAGATGGCAGCAAACAGGTTTCTCCCTTGGTGAGCCGCTAATTGGCCGCAGTGTTTTGCCCTGACCTCTCCAGCGCCGACGGTAAACCCGAACCACAGGCACTAACCCGTCAGGTCAGCCACTCACGGTTCTTCTTTTTTTTTTCCTTTTTTCCCCCCACCTATGCCAAGAGACGTGTTCGCCATCAAATGGTGGACCTCTGCATATGCCATGTCAGCCTGCTAATTACCAGCAGACATCTGCCAGCCAGGCACAGAGGACAGGTGAGTGGATCCTCAGAAAACAGGGGAATTCAACCTTGAACGACGGACCACAGATTACAAGCTGATCGCAGCAGGATCGACACACAAATAAGTCAGAAACTTTGAAAAGACACTCAACCTATTATTTGATCATGACTTTAAATGTTACTGTTCCAGATGTGCTCGGCATAATTTTTAATTTAGAATTAATACATGTTGAAAATGTCTACGATCGCGATATGAAGCCAATTTTAATGAAACCTTCAGGCGTGAAGAGTCCAGAAAGCTTCTTTTGTAGCCGCTGGATTCTACATGATTTTAAAAACTCAGCCTGACAGTGTGGCTTTAAGGCTAGTGTGATAACAACATGGTCGCTCTCATCCATGGCAGCATCTCATGTTATAGTTCATCTCTGGACTCTGTGTTGTGCTGCGTCCACTACGAGCTCTTAAGAAATTTGTTTTAAGAAAAAAAAAAAATCTACATTTTCTTTCCCACTTTTTACAATCTGCTTGTTGGTTTGACGGGCCAGACTGGAGTCTTTTGGGGTTCGTCTTTGGTCTGTGCCTTATGTTTGACACCCTCTGATTCATGTGAATTGTCAAAACCAGAAATGTGGAATGTCCTACAGCAGTGATCGTCAAATGGCGGCCCGCGGGCCAGATCCGGCCCGCCGAACCGTCCAATCCTGCCCGCGAGAGGATTCCAACACGCGCGCACACACACGCACGTACGCAAGCATTACCCCGTGCACTCTCTGCTTCCTGGATGTCTATGCATTGTTTAGTGTGCTTTTACTGTAGCTATATTCTAAAATTTAACAGCGATCCAAAAGTGTGCTTGTTTCTAGCTGCTTCCTTCAAATAAATTTTATAGGTTTCCTTAAAGCGATACTTCAACATTTTGGCAAATTGGCCCATTTAGCGCAATTCCTTAGTCATTTTGAACAGCATGCTTACTGTTTTTGTGAGGGCGAGCTGTTGTTTGTTCAGAGGCGAGTCGGAGAAGGCTTTCGGGACGGACACAATGGAAGTGGATGGTATTTTTGTTCCCCCTCGTCAAACTCATCAAATACACAATCCAACAACCCCAAAACACTTTGGTGGACACGTTATAATCCACACATTCACTACGCTGTGGAACACCAATAAATAATATTGTAGCGTTACGACACTGAAGCAAATACTGGGAACTACTTTTTCTCTTGAGATCACTACGCCCAGACGCCATGTTTAGTAAGTAGTTCCGTCTTAGCAATCTTCGCATTAACAACTCAATCTCGTAATTTTGCATTAATATTTCACAGCGTAGTGAATGTGCGGATTATAATGTGTCCACCAAAGTGTTTTGGGGTTGTTGGATTGTGTATTTGAGTTTGACGAGGGGGAAGCAAAATACCGTTCACCTCCATTGTGTCCGTCCTGAAAACCTTCCCTGACTCACCTCTGAATAAACAACAGCTCGTCCTCACAAAAAAAGTAAGTATTGTGTTCGAAATGACTAAGGAATTGCGCTAAATGGGCCAAATTGCCAAAATGTTGAAGTATCCCTTTAAGACTGACTGACTACCCTGTAAAGATTATTTTTCAATTTGCTCATGTTTCCTTGATTTTTTTTATTGTCCGATCTAGTCTTTTTTTTCCTTTTTTAAAATTTGATCTGCAGGTGTGATTGCCCATGAGTGTCTTTTCAGTTTAGTTTTATTTATATGACGTTTACAGCATCAGCAGTCGAATTACAGTAAGGACGTTTACAGTCAAGCTCAATAAAGATCAAAACTAAAAGTCTCTTCAACAAGAAGAAACCAGACAGAGAGAGAAGGAGAAGGGAAGAACAGAACAATAAACGGATGAGCCTCAGACAGTCCAGCTGAAGGCCGGAACACACTACAGGACGATCAGGCTGAATTTTGGAGAACCTGATTCTCAGCTGAGGAACCGACTAAAGTCGTGAGCTCCGTAGTGAATCACACGGATTGAAAAGTGGATCAGAAAAGGAAAACCTTGTGCGATCTGTCTTTTGTTGTTTTTAAGTGTGTGTTTCTAAAAGATCCTGCAGTTTGCACCAAACTTATTAAGATTTCCTGTGAAAATACTTTAACTTCTGCTGCATTCTGGTGTCTGTTTACACCACAACGGTGCACGAAGCCAATGAAAGCACAACTTTTTGAAAACATTCTGACCCCATCTCCATGGAAACGGGAGAAAAGGCAACTTGTTTAACGCTTGTTTTCTGTCTCCATGGAAACAAAGTCAAGGCAGACGTGGTGAACAGCGAGTCTTTTCTCCTGAAGGAGACCAGCGAGTCAAACTTCACTCTGTAATCAGAAGAATTTATTTATCATGCAAAGACCGAGCCAAGCTATAATATCACACAACAGAGGGAAATGAGGGGAGGTGAGTGACTTCAAATGCAGTTTCTGCCCATAGCAGTCCAGGCGGCGTGGTTGGATCAGAGCGGACAGCCTCCGTCTCTGAACCAATCAGATCGGTGAACCGTGGTCACTGCTCTGTCTGCTCCAGATATCAGCTCATTGGCTCAGACCTGCAGGTCACATCCGTCCCTGCTTGTCCTCTGAGGTGGAGGAGACATGGGTTGGCATCGGTTTGTTTGAAATGTTTGATTTGAATTTGCGGGTTGTGGATTTCCTTCACACTTCTTTCATTTCCAGCTCCATATTTGTCACAGTGTGTAATTCATGTCCGAAGCAGTGTCCAAACGTCTCACTGGGCTCGGTGTCAGACGCTGTCACATTTTGTCGCTCGGGGTCTTGACTGCCTCAGAATTTGAGTTGATGTTCAGATGGTGAATGAGACTGTCATTGTGTCAAACTGACAGAGGCTGAACTTGTTACTGTCAGCTACCGGCAGCGGCCAATCAGATCAGTGACAATCAGTCATTTCTCTCCCTCCACAATACTTGTCATGTCAAGGAGATGGATGAAAAGAAGATTAATTTCATTACAACCTTCCTTCTTCCTGTTGAAGGACAGTCAGTAGATTAACATGCTTCTTTTTGTCCATGTAACATCTCACCAGCAATTCAGCCAACAATTTAAAACTGACGAGGACATGCTTGGAAAAAAAGACTGAAGCAGTTCTTTTTCATTATCAGACAGAAAATGCAAAACTTCATCGTTCAGAGGAAACAGCCACTAAACTGGAGTGACTGCCTCATGGCTTCTTGTCTTCATCTTTACAGCGGTGGATTTCAGACCACTCACCACATCACGCTGGAACATCTCAAAAACAACGCAGCATAGTCAAAGTCATGTGTCCAAATGCAGTTTTTATAGGGAAGCAAATCCTATGTCAGGGTGCACGTTTTGTACGTATACTGAGGGGTTTTGATGTAGACTGGGAGTTTTTGGTGTATACCAGGAGTTTTAGTGTATACTGGGGGGTTTGGTGTATTGGTGTATACTGGGGGGGGGGGGCGGGGGCGGTTGGTGTATACTGGAGCTTCTCTTGTGAGTCTTGTTGCTGCTTCATCTGTATTTCAGTGCTGGTTTAGTTCCTGAGATTTCTGCATTCCTTGTGTTTCAGACATTTCTCTGTTTGGAAGTTTGGATTTCTGTCTTGACAGCATGGCTTCGCTGGCTGCTTGCTTCACCGCCAATATCCCAACTGAGTCTGAGATTAGTCAATCAGTCGGCTCAGCATTCAACCAGTCCGCCTTTTATTTTTTTCAACAAATGTGGAAAAATCAACCCAAAGTGTGACAGTTGTGAGCAGAGGCTCTGCAGATGTTTCTTGAAAGCTGCAGCTGTGTCTGCATCCAGCTCTTCATCAGCGACGAGACGTTCTGCCGACTTTGGGAACCTGTCAGTGTGTTGGCTGTTGAGACTGTCTCACGCCCCCCCCCCCCCCCCCTCCTCCTCAGACGCTTTAATGTTGTGTCTCTCAATGGTACAAGTAGAGTTTATAGAAAAAAACATTTTCGCCAGGTACAGTTTCAACCTTATTAAGTATAAGAACCAGACTGATTCCTTCATTATATAATGGTAAATAGAGTAAAGCAAGGTCATCCTGGAAGTTCTTGATTGTTTGGCTGTGCATTTGTGTGGCTGTCTAATCCTCAGTACACACAGTTTTTACAAAGTGATGGCTGCATGTCGCCTATGGCAGTGTGATGAGTCTGCGACATGTTAGAGGGCTTAAGCAGCTACGAGCAAGCCGTCCACCGCCTATGGAAGGAGGACAGTCCTACATTTACATGACCAGCACATAGCCTCGCCTCAGCTGGGATTTCACAACTGAGAAAGACTTGAAAGAGAATAAACATGGCGATGGATGCCATCTATTGTCGTTTCTCACATGGTTAACATTCTAATTATCTGCGTGAATGGATACATGAGTGAATCTCTACTCTTTGTGAGGCCACGCAACAATTTCCTCTATCCACCCAGTAGAATGTGAATAATTAAAAATCAGTTCTCTCCAAGCTGCAACACACCTGATGGCAATGTGGGCTCGTTCCTGGGCTTCTTTACAAGCATGATGACGACATGAACGCCACACTGATGAGTGGTGAAGCAGAGAAAGAGCTGAAACATGCAGGACCCTGGGCCTGGAGCATCATGGCCAGGAGGCCCTGCTTTAACTGACACCTTTCGCCATCCCTCCCCATCCCTCAGTGACTCAGAAATCCATAAGAATTCCATCTAAAGAAACAAAAGCTCATTCTGGTCCTGACAAAAAGCAGCATTATAAACTGATTAACTCACGGCTAATGACTCACATTTTCCAGGCTTACCGAGGTGGAATGAGGGATTTCAGATCATCATTTCTTGGACACGTTTTATATACAGACTACCTTTTCTATTACAGCTTTAATTTTACTCCTCCGCACACACACACACACTCACACACACACACACCATAGTGTCTTACATATAAAAGTTAGAGCCACTGAATTCTTTATATTTGTTCTAGTCTTATTATTGCAGGTATTGTGAAGCACATCTGTGCAGGCTGTTAATTAACATCTGGATTCAGTTTTTTCTTCCTGCTGCTGATTTGTGCTTTCTAATGTGGAATTGTCCTTGAAATGTGTCGGACTTAGCGCTGTGGAAATCAAACTGAAATGAATTAAGGTTCATACTTCACCTCCTAACCGGTGTGGAAGCTGGGTATCTAGTGGTTGAGTTAAAATGACCTTTTTCTCATCTTCAACCAGTCCCGACGTCCAATTCCAACTCTAAACTCTCAGAAGTGACTCACTCGCTCACCCACGCATTTTCCACACCGCTCTGTGTAAACAGTGGCAACTAATGTCGAAAACAAACTTCTTGCTGACTCTAATTAATATTTTCAATTAGATTGGGTCAATAATCTTAAAATTAACAAGCCGTTACTGCTCTGTACAGAATTCCACAAAAACACTTCTTGTTATTTAAAAACTGACGTGGTCCTATCAGTTTCACTTCCCCCCTTCATGTTTTCACTGCTCTCCATAACCGTGTGTTTCGGCGGCGGCAAAGCATCAGTGGAGCTTCTGTCTCCGGCTGCTGTCGGGAAACGCCGCCTTTCAGCAGACAGTCTGTGGTTGAGGCAGAAGCTGCTGGAACAGAAGGAGCTGCATCTTCATTCAAGCAGCTGTCACTTCTCCATTTCCTCTCAGCAACGGCACCAAGCAGCACAACTCCTGTAATTTGTTATTCAAGGTTGCCGTGAATGCGGTTCGGACGGGTCTATGGCAGCATGTTGCCTGTAATCAGAGTGATTTAGGTGTTAAATACATAACGGCTCTTACATGAATGCACATGTGAGCAAAGAAGACAATAGATGACAAAAACAAATGACAGTAAACTTAAAATGAGCAAAATTTCTTGTATTCCACTGTTAACCAGTCCTACTGTATTTTTGTTTTGCTTTCTTCTGGTGAACTGAGAGAGAATCAGACTTGGTTCATACAGACAACACAAATAAACGACTCCATTTACACTTGATCTTGTCCGTCACGATGCACGACTGACAAGATTTGCAAGCATCTTGACAGGAAAATGATCCCAAAGAAGCACAGAATAAACACACCTGGAAACACTGGAAATTCTGAGAGAAAACAGTCAGAGGCCTCAGGAACTCTTTCCAGCAGGTTTTGGGCCAAAATCAAGGTTGGCCATGTCACGAAAAACCCAGAAATGAGAGGCGACCACAGTCTCAGGTCAGCAGGAAAAGAAATTATTTAGAAATCCTGGAACCATTTCAGATTCCAACATTCCAAAAGAAACAAATTCTCCTTTGTCCTGAATGCCTGAAGTCCTGATGTCAAGTCTGAGATGCTGCACTGGACGTCTCCGTCAACAGTTGGACTGCTTCACAAGAAGACTCGTCATGTGACTGTTATGACCATATATGGGCGTAGACTGCAGTCATTCAGCTGAAGCGGCTGTCAATCGAACTTGACAGTCAGTTCTTCGCTAAAAATTCCATTTTAAACCTTCAAAATTTAATTTTAGAGTGTAGGAAAACATCCAAAACAGGCAAATAATTTTATTATTTCACTCTTCAATCTGTATTGAATATGTGCTGCTCGTGCTTTACGACGTGTTTGAGGTTTGCTTTATAATTATTTTCATGCTCTGCCAGGTTTTCCTGTGCTGCACCACAAATCCACACTGACTCAAACTTGCGTACACGGCGTTAGACCTGTCGTGAGATTTCATCTTTCCGTATGATCACGATCATATTGATAAATGCCGATCCCGTCTTTCATATGGCCGTACGAACGTATACCGCCGTATGATCATTTGATAAATGAGGGCCATTGTTTACAAGCTGAAGTTGGTTGACGGGGAAAATAAAGGAAATTGAGGAAACCATTGGAACGGTCTGGACATTGATGGTGTCGTCTCAGCCTCTGTGTGCGTCACAGGTTGCACCCTCATGCTCCAGAGTGAGCGTATCGGACGGCGCTTACATCTCCAGTAGTGAAACATGTGGCTGGGATTGTATCTGACCTTCTAGTAAAGCTTTCAAATCACAAATGGATTCCGATTTCACCTTCAGTCTACATTATTTTTTTCAAGTAAGAGCTGAAGGAGCCAAAGCTCCACATCCTTGGGGGAAAAAAAAAACATTTTCCTCATGAATGTAGAGCTGAAAGGACTCACACACACACACACCCTCTCTCCAGCCCCCCTCCTCCTCTCCATGCATGTAGCACATGTTGAAGGAGCTTTAAGCCTCGGCTTGCTCTCCACGTTTCGCTCTGCTCTTCAGCACGTTGGCGCAGACGTATGCAGGAGGGCCGCTCGCCATCGCCGCCTGTCACGCTGATGGCCGATTATTTTTCACTCCGCGTTACGTAACGGGGATGAAGCTCTGAAGCGTCACGCCTCTCACTCGGAAAGTTGCTAATCTGCCCGGCCAGCCGTTAGTTAGCCTCTTTAATTTTCAATAACGGTTAACATTTGAACATTTTCCTGACACACACACACACACACACACACACACACACACACACACACACACACACAGAGAGGCGGCTGCCATTGGAGCCGCAGCTTCAAAGCCGGTTAAGTTGTGTTGGTTACTGGTCGCTGACAGTCAGGGGAGACGGAGGAGACAGGAAGTCACGTTGACAAGTCAGACCTAATTACGAGGAAAACGAGCCTTTCTGTTTTGTGTTTGCTGCTCTCAAGCGCTCTGGCATTTTTTTTTTCTTTCTTTCTTTAGAATCTCTCATCATATCAAGCCACCAAACACAATCTCCATTCTTTTCATTTCTGCTTTCTGCCTCATTTCTCTCCTCATTCTCCAGATTTGCTATGGTTGTCTCCTGCCATTAACACAGAGCAGCGGCGCAGAAACACAGAGGAGGAAAACCAGAGTGACCAGCGCACACAGATCACACGACCAGTTAGCAACGTCTCAATCTTCTCTCGGTTCTTGATTTTTAGGATAAGAAATAAATAAAAAGCCTGATTGTTTAGAATCAAAAGAAACAAGACAACACTGAGTTTGTCTCTGAGCAACAGTCCGTTGTTTGTGAAGGAACCCAGAACAGATTTGACAAGAGAACGTAATATTTGAGAAAAACACGCTATTCTGAAAGCATTTTTATACAATTTTTGCACTATTTATTCTCCTGTTTTATTAGCTTTTACATTTTCTTCATGTCTTGTTTTTTCTATGGTTTTAAGGTAATTTTGTGTTTCTTTGCCTTCGTGAAGCATTTGGCGTTGCCTTGTGTATGAATGATGCTATTCAGACAAACTTGTTTCTGTCTCTGTTTGTTAAACTCTTAGGAGTCTTTCACAACGAAACCTTCCACTGGAAACATGCTTTTTTGAGAACTGCTCCCAAGGTGGAAAATGCTCTGCCTCCATGGAAACAAGGGAAAACAACTTTTTTGCACATTGTTCACTTTGAGCATGTGTGTGTGATTTCATTCACAAAACAAACCGCCCAATCTCGTGGCCTGGCATGCTGACTACATCGTTTTCTCTTGTTTCCATGTAAACGAACCTCATTTTGAAAATGTTGCCATGGAAACAGGGTCTAATTGTTCTGAGTAAATCTGGCCGAACCGAACAGAGCATCTTTGAGCATCATTCCTCAGAAACTGTTTCACTGACTCTGATAATCTTCTCGATGAGATGAGGTGAGATGGTGTTTAACGTACTCGACACCAGCAGCACTGTACTGCTTTACCTCCAGATTCACCTTCATGGAATTTACACTGAAATCAGACGAACACATCTTCAATCAACTCCTTCTGTCAGCAGCTACAGAGAATATTTTGTGTTAATTCTCTTTAATTTTTAAAGAATTATGTGTGCCTTCTCGAAAATATTGACAACAGTTTTTTGGGGGGAATTAAAAGGATTCTTCTGTTGTGTACCAGTTTTAAATAGTCTATGGTTTTTTATGTGAAGTGCAACAGCCTCTGATATCTCTTTGAACTTCATATTAAGAGAACAACAAATGCCAGACTTGAAATGATCTCTTGACTTCTTATCTGCTTCTTGTAAATGAAATGAGTGAATAATGCAAACCTGCCCAGCGAAGGTCTCAGCAGTCCATCATCCAATTATCACACAAAAGGTGAATTTGATGACTTTTAAATTCATTAAACCTTTAATACCTCCTAGGGGGGCAATCAGTTCAGCAGCCAGTGAGTTTTTAAGACATAAGACATAAAATCCCATTGACTCTGTCATGACAGGGACAGATGGGTCTTCCTTTGTTCTTTACCTGCATCTGGGCTTCAGATATTTGAATTGACAATGTTCACTAGATCTGGATGTAAATATGCTCAAGTTAATGTTAGAAGTTCACACTTGAACTTGGTCTTAATGTGTCTTTTCAAATCCTTGGTGTTTGTGCACTGAACCCAAATGTTGACTGATCTCCACATAAGGACGAGTATGTGTCCAGTTTGAGCTGCTCAAATGGCTTTGATTTAACATGCCGTAGTGCAGGGCTACTCAACCCTGGTCCTCGTGGGCCGCAATCCAGCATGTTTTAGATGTTTCCCTCTTCCAACACAGCTGATTCAAATGATCAGGATCGTTATCTGCCTGATCATTTGAATCAGCTGTGTTGGAAGAGGGAAACATCTAAAACATGCTGGATTGTGGCCCACGAGGACCAGGGTTGAGTAGCCCTGCCGTAGTGCTTCATTTGATCAATGGTAGTGATTGGTTGTCTCAAATGTTTCTCCGCGATACATGTTTTAACGTTAATGTAGCATCCAGAAAGCCTTTGCCCCTCTGGGTGGAACGAGCGGAACCGTCTCCTTAATCCCTGATCGGACGTGTTTCAGGCATCAGTGATGATTGAAACAGTAAATGTAGGTTATTGTCTGTGCTGCTGTCTGAGTTGCTGTTGTTAATGTTTACAGAATAGCAACCAACAGCACCCTCTAGTGGCCCAACATGAAAACGGTCATTTCTGTGTCGATAGACATAATTTTCTAACTATTGCTGTGTAGACTTAAAAAAACTTCTCTGAAAGGAAAAGATGCTGCGTTTCCACTTGAAACGTGAAAACGGGCGGTCACTGGGTTGAGTTGATCCAGTCCGGTTTACATGCTGACATGACGATTCCTGCTTGCTGTGAATTCTTTTGCTCATCAGCAGTAAAACCACCGAGCGAGCAGAGGTCAGTCCACCTCCGGAGGCGAGGTCTCTGAGCGGCGAGCAGCAGGACGGGCAGATGAATCATTGAGAGGCTGTGAGCTCCCACACCGCCAAGTTCACCTCCTTATCACCATGAAGGAAGCAAGCGGGTCGGGTTAAACACACTGCTACACAAACACACACGTTTTCAAACCAGATCTATGGAGCGTTTAGCATGCTGGCTTTATATTTTCCCAGCATGCACGTCAGAGGAGACCATTCCAGGGCTGTGATTGGCCGAGGACAGCAGGTCAACTCGCAGCACAGCTCCACGCCAACACTGTATTGATTTAACACTTTCACTTAATAACAAAAGATTTTCTGGGCCAAGAAGAGGAGTTGGATGTCCAGTAATCATATCATATATGATCTGTGTCTTCTGCTCTTCAGAAACACAGCGGTGATTTTCTGAAATACTGAATCAATGAGGAAGCTTGGGAGCGACTCAACATCTCAGACAGGGCAGCTGCATCAGGCGGCAGGGGAAAATGAAACTATTGTGGATTGTGAAGACATGAATCTCTGGAATGAAACTTGGCATCAACTAAACTGCTCTCCGTCAGTGTCACACAGTTCCTGGTATCACTATGTTACAATAACTATTGCATAAGTGGAAAATATGTTTATTTTCCTTTTAAATGGTCACTGCTTCTGGAGGAGTTCAGCTTTTCTTTCCAATTGGCAAAGCTGGAACACATGAATCTGATCGGTGCAGAAGCTCCCACCGGCCTGTTTAGATTACATTTTAAGTGAAAACGCATCATTTTTGTGTTTTCCCAGCAGGCTCCACCCTGGACGGTTCACCAGTCCATCCCAGGCCCAACACAGGGACAGATGACCACAGATCCCACAGATATCAAAAAATATTAATTTCACAGAGCATTTAAACTATTGCATATGTTCCATAAGTGAAATTCTCCTTTCACAATAAATCAAATGGATCCATTAAAATGAAAAAGGCAGCTGAAGTCTACACCCCAACCTTTACCATGAGTTGGGGGGTGAGTACCGATTACAGCTTCATTTAAATTAACGTCTGTGAAATTAGCCGCAGACAGCAGCTGTACATCAATTATTCAGGTGAATTACTGGAAACTGCCGAGTAAACCCGCTTTAAATGAAGATCACTGTCGCCCCCCACTCTCCACCGCTGGCAGGGAAACAAATGGTGTCAATATTCAGGATGCCTCCTGTGTGTCTGTTTCATCTGGGAGGACACACACACACACACACACACACACACACACTCTTAAAACACACACTCAGATATTCTGCCAGAATATTGAGGAAGCAGATGCTACCCAAGCACAGCTCAGTTTGATCTCCCTTTCCCACGCCCAAATGTCAAACTGCAAGCACACACACACACACACACACACACAGACGTGCACTTACAGTGAAATTGAACATATCAAAGATTCATCACCGATCCAGTGACGCTGCTCATTCCTCAGCCTGCAGCTCAGAGGTTAACTCACACGTTGTGACTTGTTGTCGTGAACACGTATATTTTCTCATACATTAATAAAACACCCCTATTTATGTCTATCAGCTAAGCTAATAAGCTCCATTAACCTAACAAACTGAGCTTGTTGCGGTCAGGTCGTCCCACACAGACCAATCACAGAAAGACCCACTGGAGGAGGCGGTGGATGAGCACAGCTCTAACAGACCCGGATCTAAAACACCGTTTTGGCCGCAGGTTTACGGAGCAGGTCGTCCTCGCAGGGCTGGAGGTTGAAGACGACTCTTGTTATGGCGGGAAATGTCGGTGGCCTGAGCACAACAGAGCCAAGCACTGTCAGTGTAATTTCCTTAGATGTTTTATTTTGCAGGACTTAATGAGGTCCTTTGTGGGCCAGCAATGATAATTACATTTTTTTGTTGTGCATGTTTTTAGAGTTTAGGAGACATGTTAATTACACGGTTGGACTCCAGGCAGCTGAAAGCACAGCCTCCAGTTTCAAACTGGATATAGATCTTGCTCTAAAGCAGGTGCCTACAGCAGCGTCTATTGGAATTAGGTAAAGGTCGAGTGTTTCCTGCAGGTCAGAACAGCCCCAGAAGGAAAGGCCAGTCAGCAACAAACCAAACCTCTGTTCACCACAGTAATGAGCACGAAAGCAGCTCAGTGTCAGTATTATTACCCTGCACTGGCTACACATCACAGAAACTTTCCCAGAGCAGCCAGACGTTCTCACTGGACTCCCTTTCATCATTGGTTGCTGCAAACATTTTGAGGTCAACAGTGATCAAGTCATCCAGCGCATTTCCACACAGCAGGAGTTGAACAGAGAGCAGGATAGTTAACTCTGAGTTTTCCATGCAGTGGTAGCTGATGCTGCATCCCTTCACCCTGCGACCGGTGCTTCACCTGTAGAACGCTCTGCCTATAGATAGTGTGAGAGTCATGAATATGCTGTGACGCAATCAGAAAAAACAGAATAAAGTGAAAAGTGACATTTTTCACGAGACAATCGGCTCTTTCCATGGTGCTGTGTAGAAACCTCACCTTGCAGAGTTTGAACTGATTCCAGGCCGGACTTGGTCCAGTAAACTAATGACGGAGCGTTAATTTGCAAACATTTAGAAATCTGTCTTTATATTTCTTCTCACAATGCAGACTGACTTCATGTTTTATTTACAGGGACATTTCAAACTATCTCTGCTGTGATGCGTTTCATTCAAGCACTCACTTCCTCTTCTATAGCCGAGACAGTTGAGTCTGAGACATTTCACCACCTTTAGTCTGTCCATAGATAAATTATTCAGAGATGGTATAACTGTGTGTTTGTTTTGTTTTTAGTCGAACTTTAGTTAAGACTAGAACGAGCTCAGTTGCATGTCATTTTATTGCGTTGTTTTACAACTAATATGATATTTAAGAGATTCCTGGAAGTTGAACAACACTAACAGTTCATTGCCATGGTAACTTTATAAGCAGTCTTTATGCAAATTCATTGAATGACTTTATTGTTGTTGAGTTGTGGAAGCAACCACATCGAGATAGTAATTACTTGCTGTTAAAGACAGGGCAAACAAAAAAGGCCATCTTCACTAAAACTGGGTGTAATAAAGAGTAAAAGTCCTCCTGCATTGGCCTAAAGAGCTAAACAGATGAAATGCAAAACAGATAAATATAGCTTGTGGCTGCATTAACATTTTCTGGTAATCTGACAGATGGCTGTTGGATAAAAACTGTCTCTGAATGTGGATTTGCATTTTTTCATTGATCTGCAGCAGCTGCCAGAAGGCACCAGATCAAACATGTGATGACCGGGGTGGGAGGAGTCTCTTCTGGTGGCTTTTGCTCTTTTAAAGGTAACATGCTGTTGCAATAGCTTTCAGTGATGCAGCCCATGATGACCTTCATCTCTCTCTGCAGATTTTACATTTTGGCCAAATCGGTATGCGCTGCTGTGATAATGGGAACCACATTTAAATTCCAACCAGTCGCCTTTGTGTATTCACCACCGTCTGTAGATCCAGCGTGCTGTTTCGGGAAGGTTTGATCGCAGTAGGGCCAGAGCACCGACAGGATCTGATTAGAGCAATGAAAAATAACAAGAGCAGGTTGAAAACCATAAACCTTCAATGTTCAGGGCTGTTTGACCAGCAGCAAGGCCTCCCCAGTGGCCAGCACTCTGGTCTCACAGCGAGAACAGTGTACCTTCAAATATTGGCCAAACCTTTCTGTGTGGAGTTTGCATGATCTTCATGTGCATCAGTCGGTTTCATCCAGGTACTCCAGTCCTCCCGATGGATTTCTCCATTTCCTTGTAGTGGATGAAGCAGCTGGATGGACTGGAGTCCGTTCAGCAGGCTGAGCTGAAACCCGCAGTCCAGGCATGAAAGTTTATCTTCTTACAAATGACTTGTAAAAGAGGGATTGTCCGTCAAGCGGAGGGTTGACGGTTCACTTCTCATTCTCTCCCCTGTACAAGTTTCCTTGAGCAAGAAACTGAATCCCAAATTGCTCCCCATGAGTGGATGTGTGCCGTGTGTGTGTGGATGTAAGCGTAACACACTCTGGGGCACTCAAGCACTGTATCAGTGAAATCCATTTACTATTCCATTTTATTTATATAGCGCCAAATAGAAAAGTCATTTCAGGGAGTTTTACAGAGAATAACAAACAATTTCACATGAGAAAGCAGGAGACGGTGGCAAGAAAAAAGTCCTTTAACCAGGAAGAAACCTGAAGAACCAGACTCAGAGGAGACGTTTTGCTGTTCTGGTTGCTGGTTCAGGATCGATTGTTCGATGACAATACAGATTGTGGAGAGAAATTAAAACTCTGGTTGGAGAAACAGCAGACAGATCCACTCACTGCAGATGGAGGAGAACTGGAGGCTCAGACCAGGAACTTACAGTTCCACTGTCAGACATCCTGTGGGAAGGAATAGAGAGAGTCAGGAATGTTAATGACAACTAACATTCATTCATTCATTCATTCATTGTTTATTTATTTCATTCTTTGAAAAAAAATGAAAAGGAGCAGAAAGAAGTAAAACTTATCGTGTCTGCCCCTACCAACACAAAATAATTGACAAAACAATAGTTTACATCAACATCATCAAACTGAAGAGGTATGAATACCTTTGCATGTCGTATTTTTTTCGTCTTCCTTCCCCTTCACAGATATGTGTCATATTGAGTACGTTGATCACACAAAAAATCCCAATAAATGCAGTTACATTTGTGCTTTCACAACCTACTAAATTAAACAGCTTTCATCACAGCTTAATGTACCTGCACAATGGGGGGAAACAAGACAAACAGCATTAGACTTGTGTCTTTCATTCTATTTGGTTTTCATTTTAAAATAATGTTCTCTGAGAGTTAGAAGAAAACAGGGATGATGAAATATCCTGTAAATGTTGAACATCACGGAATTATAACAAGCCACCGTCGCACAGCATGTTGGTGAATAACTTCACCACGTCTGTCCTCAGATTAACAGCTGAATTTTATAAGAAGCACATGGATAAACAAAAGGAACGACTGCGAACAGCAGAGTGTGGTAGAGAGCCTGAACCGGAGCCAGATGTGTGGAAATGAAGACGTCAGACTCTTCCTCGGAGGATGTGATTAATTCCACAGCGTCTCATAAAGACACCTTGATCTGCCTCCTGTCTCTGCTGCCCTGTCAGAGGAGCGAAGACTGGATTCATGCAGACGGAACTCACTGCTGTTTATCCAATGTGGGATGAAGAGTTTGGAATTGCTGTACTTGTATTCTACGTCTGACTTCCATCTTTTGCAAATGAGTACGACAAGGCCTTATTTAATTTGACATAGTGACAGAATTTCATTTAGAGTAACAGAGACTTGCCGTTTCTCTGCATACTGGTGCAGCTATAGACCACTCTGAAGACCTTTCATGACATTTGGAACAATAAAAATATTGAGCACAAAGACATAGCATCATTATGTCGTCCCATCATCCCACCAAGGTCTGGAGTGAAATGGAGGGACGTTCACCAGACAAGAGCTGACCCGCGAGACATGCAGTTCACTGGCAACACATGAGACACACTCCACACCAGAGAATGATCAGTACACTGTCATGGTCGTTCCTCCTCCTTTCTGATGGAACTTCCACTGGCACTCACCATCTGAGCCGAGTTTCTATCTTTTTCTTCACACCATCTGAGTTCTCTCTCCTCCAACGCTGGCCTCGTTGTACGTCTCCAGGTGTGTTGGGGTCTCCCTCTCTTCCCCGGTGGGTTCCACTCAGGGGTCCTCCTGGTCACATGTCCGTCTGGTCTCCTTGGCTTGTGGCCAATTCAACCCAGTATGAATAAGGACATGAAAAAGCTCAAAACTTTTAGAGGACATGGATTCCCGATGCCAAGAGGAGCATGGAGAATCCACATGAATCTTAATTGTAAACAAATTTGATGCTCTTATTCCAGTTCGACCCAGTTCCTCCATCTCCTACCCCGGCTGGGGCGGCCCTGGTTTCTCCTCCCAGATAGACTCCCAGATAGCGGCTGGTCTTCTTACACATTCCTGCCTGGATATATTTGTTGTGCCATTCTTTCCTGGTTGGTAATCTTCCATTGATCTTCAATACAGATTAGAAAAGACTGTCGGATCTCAAGGATGGACCACGGGCACCGGCGAACAAACACCTGGAAATGTCATGTTTTTGGTTCCCCTCCAGGTCTCAGCACCACAGAGTACTGCTGCTACGGCCGTTTTAATGGAGAGGACAGACACTGCTGAGATGAAAGTATAGTCGAGACACATTTTTTTCATTTGTATGAGCATTTTCTTTTTCATTCATTTTTTTTTTTTATGCATGCTTGTTCGCTTGTTTAGCTGCTGCTTTTTTCCCAGTTGTCCTCAGAGTACCTTGTAAAAATCATGTTACTGCTTTTCCACTTGGTTTCTGAATGTAATCTAAACATCAAAGTGACATTTTTGAGATTAAATAACAAATTCGAACTTACTTCAGAAAGAATTCTCTCCTCTTTTCCTCATGGACCACCCATGCTAATGAGCACAACTCACCATGATTTTTATGCAGATCTAAAGTTGTGTCTTTATCACAAAAATCACTGAAGTGGCAAAGTTTCCTCTGAAAAAAGAAGCACAACAAAAGGAAAGCGACGAAGACAGTCTCGCTCGTTTGCTGCGCCTAATTCTTCCCCAGTCTGACTGGAGGCGAGACGTTTAATTGCGCAGGCATGAACGTTGTCTCTGGAATCAATTACAGGCACTGACTGAAAAACAAGGAAGTTGTTTTCCTCCTTCCCTCCTCCATGAAACTCAGAATTATCAAGTGTTCGATCTTGCTCAGTACACACACACTTTGGATCGCTCAGCTTGAGTTGTGCTCACCCTCCGAGCGAGTTGAAGAGAAGCTGTGATAATGAAGTGAAGGAGGAGGACGAGAGTTGGGTTCGTTTTTTGCCTTGTCTTGTTGTCTTGTCTTCCCTCATGTTGCTTGGTGTTGATTCCTGCCTCCAGTCCAGTCAGAAGCCATCCTGCCCTGCTCCTCCAGTTTTCCCAAACTCCTTATCTTTGTCTATTAAGTTACAACTTGACTTTTTTCTCCACAGGATTTCGGATTTGTTTTGTTTCTTTTTTCTTTTCTGGGAACTTTTCTCCTGTCAATAAATAGTGTGTTTTGAGGTCACTGGAGGAATCTGCATTTGGGTCGGATCTGTCACCACGTGGAGGACAGGAATGTTCTCCCTGTGTGGGCTTCTGTCACGGAGCCACTGGTCTCTATTGGCTCATGACAGTCCTGCTTTGGATCAGTGCTGAGGTGAGAGAAAGGTTTTCAAGTTTCTTGAATTGCATACACATATTTCATTTTTATTTTCCATGTACATAAAATGTCAGGTTTTTCGGGTGAAAAAGAAAGGATGTTGCTGGAAAAGTTTGTTTCATGTTGGTTAACGGTTGAATCTTTTTAAATAAAAAGGCCATTTGCACACGTCGGGACTTCGAATTGTCGATCTTTCTGTTTTAGCCCTGTTCATCGTGAACTCTCTATTCTAGCTTCACTCATCTGCCCTCTTTGTGGGTAAAGGTCATTTCACCTACCTGCTCGCCACGTGGTTTATAAATGCACATTTATTTTTACACTCATATCAACTAAACTTTCTCATATTTACAAGTGACAGAATGCACCACACCTATTTAAAGATACTGTCATAAGCATAGTGTAGTGCAGTGAGGCAGTTGTTTGCCTGAATAGGAGAGAATTGAAATGAACACACAGCAGTTCACATTTAAAAGACCGTGTTAATGTCACATTTCTCCGGTGCTCTGGCTGATTTCTACTTTCCAGTAACCCACGAAGCTTTGCTCCCAGCAGATGCTTGTCAGTAAGTCAGTAAGTAAAGCTGGAAACCAGGGAAATAACGCCTTCTGGTTGAACTGAGAACAACTGTAGAAATATCACTTTGCCACTTCCAAATGATTCCTCCATCTTCCCACCATCACTTCATGTGGAGATTTACCAGTTTGCACACAAAACAGAGTTTCAGGCTCCATTTAGGGAGCAACATTTTCAAGTGAAAACAGAAAACTGTCCGTTTACACCAGAACGGTGCTTGGAACTGAAAAAAGCAGCTCTTTGAAAAGAACTTGTAAAAATTGTTCCGTCTGTGTGGATCTGGGGTAAAAATCAGGCTTTTTGAAAACGTTGCCACTGTACACCTGCGCCACAGCCGAGGTAAATAGTTCTTCTGCACATGTTCAAGTAGACTGACAACAACGTTTTCCTCCAGAGTGTCGTGACTTCTCTAAAACTGCGCTCCTTCCTCTATCAGAGCCTTGATTTGTGATTTTAAGCTGCTAATGTAATAAAAGCTGCACCGTCACAGGAAGGACGTGGTGGAGGTTTGAATGGGAGCGAAGAGCCGGCCGTTGGGATTCTTGCTGACGTGGAGAGGAGGAGTGTTAATGATCCCTCTGTATGCAGAGGCTACGGTTCAAAAGGCGCCAGGATGATAGGAGGTGGCAAAACCCCATTAACTCCATGACAGAGTCTGCCACAACTAATACGCTCTCTTCCTCCGCCACCTTGTCTCCCTTCCTTTTGTCCCCTCTCCTCTGGCCTCACCTTCTCTTTTGTCTGCCTTTTATTCAGAACATGCTCCCGTCTCCCTTACGCTTCCCTCTTCCTCGAGCCTCGTTTTCTATCTCCTGATGTATTCTCACCTGCTTGTCAGGTTTCCTTCAACTTCTCCTTCATTCATCCAGGTTGTGTCATTAAGTTTCCTTACTTTCTCTTTTTCTTTGTATTTTCAACCTGCAGCTTCAACTTTAACAGAACCGACTTTTTTATTAACCAGCTATTTATTCATGCACTCCCAATACTCCACTGTCCCGATGGACAGTGACCAGATGAAGAGCGACCCCCTGGCCCTCCCGGTTGGGGTGGGACGGTGGGTTAATAATTCGCTCCTGCGTTGCACTGATACAATTTCCACCATAGAAACTAAAATTAATTGATCATTGTCTTCTTGCCTTTCAATCCTGCATTGAAAGACCCGATCGTACACCTGGACTGCACACAGCGCCCGTGTGAGTTTATTCATTCTTTACCCAACACGCAATTAATGATTCAGAGACTTAACTTTCTTAATTACAGTTATAAAATAGAATCACGCCTGTGCCCAAAGCTTTATATGTATCATTAATGGGATTTAAATTAGAAGTTGTGGACATTTATTCACTTTTTGAATCCTCCCTAGTTGTACGACTTGGTTTGTGCATTCATATCATCCTAAATGGTCTAGAAGGTAATTTTTAGAAAATTATATAAATTGTATTAACATTATCTTTGGGGCTCTCATCCCAGCCAGTCATTTTAGTAAAATGGATTGAATAGAAAATGGGTTTCATTTGTACAGCTCTTTTCAACTGCTGCAGCAACCTGTGAAGCATTTTGTTTTTGTTTCATGTTCACAGTCGCACACCGACGATGGCGGCTGCCATCCAAAGCACTCCGTCCACTGGGAGCCGTTTGCTTTGGGGTCTGTTCACTTCCTCAAGGTCACTTCGATATATACAGGCGGGAAGATAGGGATAAAAGATGAAACCCTGCCCCTAAACGACAATCCTCTCCTCTAACTGAGCCACGGGAGCCCAGATCACCTCATCGGCCAAAGCTACCAGTAACTAGTAGTGATGGTCTCACTGTTTTTCTCAAGGGCTTTCCAAGTTTATTATGGTGAGACAGAAGGTCAAACTGCTGGAAGACCCGATTATACCACGACTTTTTCAAGTGAAGACAGAAAACTTTCACCTCTGCCTTTTCCATGTAAACTGACATCGTTTTCAAATTGTTGCTGTATAAATGTAAAACTTTCTGAAGTGAAGATGCATAAAAGATGTTTTAACTTGAAACGTTGTGTGAACAGAGCTTTCAGTTCGTCTCCTTATACCAGTTTGAGTTCTCTTCAGGAAAGTCTTCAGAAGCCAGATGCTTTCAAGAAAACGTGTTTAGACACCTCTTATACCGGGATTTCTAGGAGAACTGTCAGTAGCTGGAGAATAACAGCAGCAGTTTCCTACTATCTTCCATCACAAATCAATCCAGGAACAGGCAGACCGTGCCCTTTAGACAGTACCTTTAAGATGAATAAATATCGGCCAAAACATGACATTTAGTTACAGGAAATCACTGAAACTGACTGCAGCGACCTCGGTAGGTGTAGACATGTCCTTTGGTCTCTGACTGTTGAGGCAGAATCAAATATCCAAGGGGACAATGTTACACATATTTGTTAAAATTCATATTTTATTTTCCTTTTTTTTCCCGGTCCTCTCAGAGACCAGCTATTCTAAATGTTTTAAGTTAATCCACTGAGCAGCAACAACAAATCATCAGCAAGATAATGATACCATCAGGAGAAGAAATAAGTCAAAAGGGAATGATGGAATGAAAATAAATGGTGTTCGGATGGAGTAATGAGCGGAGGCTGAGTGGTGTACAAATAAACTGACTTTAGGGAGTTGCATTAAGTGGAAAATGTCTTGTCATCTGAGCCTCATGATTCCTTCAATGAGATTTTAATAAATGCAGAATTTACTTTTATGCAATTAGTGCTTTAAGCCTAAGCATCGACCTCAGCTGTGTTCAGAGTCAGGGATTCATGCAAAGAGACAAACGTTTTCTTTTCTTTTCTTTTTCAGCGTCAAGTGAATCAGTGTTGATCCGAATATAGACTGAATACTTTGAGGATGGGATGAAGGAACTGGAACTGATAGAAAACGTCTCAGCAGTGGTTTGTTATCCACAGTGCACAAGCATGGCTTTAAAAATAAAACGGCGGCTCACCCCGACGTGACGCCATCGTGCATCAGTAGCAGCTCCGCTTTAATACTTAGACACCGATTCCGTTTTTTCTGGTTCTTTTATTACAAAATGTGCATGTTTCTCAGTTGGGGTTTGTCTTTAGCTACAAAGTGTTCATAAATGCTAAGTAGTCAAAGTGAAGACATCATGATTTGTCATGAGTTCAGGTTCAGTTTGGTGAGATTTACCAGCTCGCTGTGTGCCACACACACATTCCAGCTCTCTGTTAATGAGTGTATCAGTCATACTTCAATCATGTGTAGCATGTAGCATCTCTGATGTGTGAGCTCCAAGACTCTTTAGCATGTAGCATGTAGCATTAGCACAGCTCATTAACTCCTCCTGGATCCACTGAGCAGTTGAACCGGTGAGCGACATCCGGCTAGCTGTGTCTGGTGAATAAGTCGCTGGCGCTGAATGACGAGGATTTCTCTTGATATTTTGGCAGAACATGATTTACAGTCTGTATTACTTCCATCATTCTCGTTGATTTAAGGAAACTCCAAACACACATCGCTTGCTGTCTTGTGCTCTACCTGCTGGTGACGGACGGTGACGGACGCCGTCTTGACAGGTTGTGTTTGGAGTCATTCATGAGTCCAAGTTGAGCAGTATCAGATCCAATGCACCCATGTTCTCAGCTCCTTGTATTAAAAATAAATATTTTTAACTAAAACTGGTCAGAGTAACTGAACTTTAATAAAGCTGTCTCTCCTGATCGACGTTTCTTGGCTTCTTTGTTGAATGGTGGGTTTCTTTTGAGCATCAGGCCCTTTCTTCTGTGTTGATCCAGAGCCTTAATCCAGGTTCTCTCAGCTTTCTCCCTGCTGTTATGGATGGCTAACCTCGGTTTCTCACCGGTGATTCCACAGAGGATGACCTGCTCAGCCACTGCCCTGTGAAGCCTCTGCATGCCAGTCAGGCCCTGATTAAGCTTTCATGTTTCTCTTTCTTCCCTCAAAGGTCGGGTGTGTCACGTCTTCAAAGGCACAAGTTCAGCTCATTGTTTTATGGTGTGAACTGAAGACTTCTGATGCGAGTGGAGGTTTATTTCGAGATTCATCCGGGCTCATGGTTTCTGCTGGCACTGAAGTGAATGCAGCACTAATGGCGTCTTTCTTTGGTGACAGTTTAAACATTTTGAAAATGCTTCGACTCCATCTCTGTGGACATGGAGGAAAGAGCAACTTTAGTAAACCGTTCTTCTGCACTCTGCTGTGTCCATCGGGGTTGATGGACAGCAGCATCATTTACCTCCAGACTCCCAGTCCATCTTCTGATGGACTGTGTAGTTTTACAGTTAAGAGTCACTCTTAACAGCAGTCCGACTTCATCCTCTGTCTATACAAATGGCGCCCACTAGTGGCAGGCATGCCAACCACATTGATTTAATCATTTCTGCCAGTGAAATTGACATCCGTTTCAAAATGTTGGAGTGTAAATGCAAGACTTTTCTGAAATGGAAAAACAAAAACGAAGCATTTTCACTTGAAGCATTGTCTCGTAAAGGGAGCCTCAGCCAGTGCAGTGAATCATCTTACAGTGACCATTTTGGCGGTTTGATTCTCCAAGTCTTCCTGACCCTGTGTCGAAGTATTCCTGAGCGAGACGCTGAAGCCACAGTGGAGGCAGCTGCTGCATGAGCGTGTGAATCTGACTGAACGTGGAGAACATTTTGTTTCTCCTAAAGCAGTGAAGTGGATCTATAGCATAAACAGACTGGGAGCAATCGGAAGCTTTTACAGTTCACGTTTTTCTTCCTCGAAAGTTTTGACATCAGTTAAAGAATTCTCTCAGATGTAGAGTCTAGAAGCGTTTAGTGCCCGACACACGGGATCGATTTAAACTTTCCTCAACAACTGCAGTCGTCTAATTTATGGCTTCAGGTCAGAGAACTGACCGTGAGTCCAGACTCAGAGGCAGGTCCGCAGCCGGGCCATGATATGTCAGAAGCGCCCAGCAAGACACATACTAATGGCCCGGACTGGCTGCCATTTAGGCCCTGTCATACCCGGCCAGCTTCAAAATGCCACCAGCAGCGTGCATAAATCATCAGGCGGGGAGGCGGGAAAGAGATGCAGTCTGCATTTTCAGCTCTGAATTGTTGTTCGGGAAAACGCAGCCATACATTAGGACTGTCAAAACACCTTTTCTGGTTTTTTCGTTTTAACAGAGGCCGACGCATTTAGTCACCTTCAGCTGTGGGGAAAAGACGACCGCAGGAGAGAAAGAGCAGATCCAGACCGTCGCTCACGAGGACGGATGAGAAACTATCAGAAACCCAAAACAACTTAATGGAGCTGTTTATCCACTGCAAGCCGTTTGAAGGGTATGATAACAGATGAGGGCCGCTCTCATCCTCCAAGCAGACTCTGACTGAAATCCATCAGGTCTTTTATAACATCGAGCTTTAAAACTGACGCAGAGGAAAAGAACATTTAACAACTGCCTGGTGTCAACAAATGATCCGAGTAGTGGAAACTATGCTTGTTTTTTGTTCGTTTTTTAATCAAGTAATTTATTCCAGGCACGTGAAAGGATATGCAAACAAATATCTCTATCAAAGTATGCACATGCCTATCTAGCAATACACACTTAAATACACACACATATCTAATTCAACATGTGAGATGGAATCAGTGGAACAGTCGGATGATCTAAAGAGCAAAAACACTTGATAAAGATGTTTCCATTCATGCACTTTCTGTTCGAGGTGGTTGATACACTATCCTGACTGTGAAGTTTGTAGTGTTTAAAAGGAGCCACACCTGGAAGACACAGGTCTCCTGCTGAACTCATCCAGGGAGGAAAGTGATTCACTGTTGCCACCTTCTGGCCACAGGAGGGAACAAGCTTTGAAAGGTTTAGGATTCTCTGTTTCAGCCTCCCTCTTCCTGATTTCACTGCTAAAGAAATCCTCAAGTGGGAAGAAAATAGGCTGATATGTGGAAACAAGGACTGGGATCCTCACTTTTCCCTGGTCTTTGGACACTTAGTTGACCTTTTACAGGTTCTGTCATGATGAAAAGTGACTCCTTGTCACAGATCTGTCAATCCCATCTATCTTAAACATTGTATTGATCTTCCTTTGACAGTTTCCAAATGGCATGAATTGGGTGGTGATTAGATTGAGTGATCATTTATTCCCTTGTCTGGTTTTTCTAAATATTTTTGTGATTATACAACTTATCTGGGTTCTATGAGTCCCGCTGTCCAAAAGCATGCATGCGAGGTTAACTGGTGACTTTAAATTACTCTTAGGTGTGTGTGTGTGCGTACATTTTTCTATACTTGTGGGGACCACATGTCCCCACAAGGATAGGAAAACCTGGCACGATGTGCCTTGTGGGACCTTTTTCCAGTCCTAATGAGGGGAAACAGTGTTTTCTTGACCATGTTGTTGTTACTGAGAAAAAAGTAAAAGGTCAAAAACATTTCTTTAGGGTTAGGCTGTGTTGTGGTTAGGGTTAGGGTTAGGATAAGGGTTAGGGGCTAGTAAATGCATTATGTCAATGAGTGAGTGTGTGTGTGTGTGTGTGTGTGTGTGTGTGTGTGTGTGTGTCCTGCGATGGACTGGTGACCTCTCCAGAGTGAATCCTGACCCTACAGCTGGGCTTGGCTCCTGCACAGGATGGAGAGGTGCAGAGGACAGATGGTGTGTGTGTTCACATGTTGAAGAGTCATTCAGTACATACACATAAAAGTTGTTTATGCGTGCAATCATGAAAAGTCATTTTGAAAATGACTGTCAAAAAAACAAAAAGAAGATAAAATGTTTATTTCAGAATCATTTTCACCATGGAGCCACTATAGAAGGGCCAAAGAGCCACATGTGGTCCCAGAGCCACAGCTTGAACACCTCTGCTCTACATGTTGATATTCAATATTACTTATTTAATATTTATTCTTAATTGTTTGATATTTTAACTTTTGATTGTACTTGTTTTATTTCGTTTTGGTTATTTTGTTCTTTTTTATGGTAAGCATTAAAAGTAAATACATTTATCTTATACAGATTATGAAAGAAAAACAAAAGAAAAAGCAAGTACATACCATGAAGTAAAGAACAGGAGTAGGTTGAAGAACAGTGTCTTATTTAACCCCTACCCCATTCCCGTAACATAAATACAATATTGTAAAAACAATATATCGTAAAATACATAGATGACCTTATGTGACTTAAATCATACAGTGTGAAGAGAACACAAATATACATCTTAATTTTCACACTCTTTTTCATATAATTGCATAATTGACTGTTTAAACTTAAACTTAAATTGATCAATATTTAAACATTTTTTTCATTTTGTTGTCAGTTCCATTCCATGTTTTAACGCCAGCCACAGAAATACACAGAAATATACTTGTGAGATTAATAAAGTATTATAATGTACTGAGTGAAGGCCCGGGGTGTTCAACCTACGGCTCTGGAGCCACATGTGGCTCTTCAGTCCCTCTGTAGCGGCCCCATGAAGCTTTCACGTCATGAAACGTGAATAAATATTCAACTTATTTCAGAATTATTCAACTTGGTTCTAAAGGGGCTCAAATAAAGGTGCAAGTAAAAAAAAAAGGAAAACAACAAATGGGGGGGGGGACATATAGAACAGCTTAAAACTGAAATGTCAAGAATAAAAAAAAAAAATGGAATATGGCAGGAAAAAACACAAAGCTGTTTAAAAAGAGGTAGACTGGTTTGCGGCTTGGAAAGTCACTGCAGGTCTTCAGTTGATGGAGGCTGCAGACCCTGCTGTTCTCCTGCTGGCCTGCAGGCTCCGCGGCTTTTTGCACGTCGATCTAACCTCCAATTATGCGGAAAAGCAAGTTGGAACAACCTCTGCTGCAATTCACTTCACTTCCTCCTGCGTGGGTCCAGTCTCTGCTGCGTAAAGCGCCGCTCGGCTCCAGGACGGTGATCAGGCCGGGAGGAGGAAGAGGAGCCACCTGAAGCCGCGCGACACGTCCCGGTGCCTTCAAGGAGAAACCACAATGGACTGCTGCTGGAAAACTTTCTGAAAAAGAGAAGGAAGGGACGTGATTTGTTGTTTTCCTCTTCTTCTGCGCGTACCTGTGCGGACTTGCCTGCGCGTCAGAGCGCGTGGAGCTGCGCGCAGCCCGGTGGACACACCTTTTTTTTTTCTTTAAACGCGGAGCCCCCACTCAGAAGTCTTCCTCCTCTCCATTTCTTTCCTTTTGGCTGTCTGAAAGCGGAGGAACGCGCGAGCTGCACGCCGACATGTCCGCCAACGAGAGATCAACGCGCGCGCTCCGAGAGATCCTGCTGAAGCCTGGAAACGACGCGTGCGCAGACTGCGGCGCGCCAGGTGAGTTCCAGTCACCTGTGGACGGAAAAGCGACACTGTGGACCTCTTGAAACGGGTTGAGGACGCGCAAAGCAAAGCGTTCTCACTGGAAACGTGTCGGAAGGCGAAACTTTGCATCTTCAGCTGAAATATTTGCGTTTTGTCAATGTTTTGTGTTTACATGTCATTGACATGGAAGGTTCAAGTGGAAACATTAGGTTTTGAGTTTCTGCAGCCAAGTTTTTTGTTCCTATGTCGTTTCAAGTGAAAATGCAAAGTGTGGCAGGAATGCAAAGTTCTGTTTCATTTGAAATATCGTGTGGATGTGAACGTTTTGAAAAACAAAAACTTGAAACAGACAATGGAAACATTTTTTTCTGAAAATGAACAACTTTTCTGAAACTTGATAAGTTTCTGCCTTTTTCTAAGACGTATTTCTCCAATGTCAGTTAAAGAATTCAGTGTTCGTTACATGAACTTTACCATGAAACAACACATGTTGTAAGATACTACAGTAGTGGATTAATTTTAGTAGGGAATAATGGGCTGATGAGCAGGTGAAGCCTCCCTGGAGTTTCCAGGTGAAGCTCTGCAGAAGAAACCTTCATAGCTGAGCAGGTCTGAACATGTGGAGACGAGGACTTGAACCCTCATCCTGCTGAGCACAAGGCATCTGAACATCTCTGCAAAGAAGTGTCATGCAACATGTTGATTTAAGATAATGAAGATGGGCGATTTCGTTGTGTTAATAGTTCTGTTTGGTGATGGGGGTGTAGTGTAAAGCCCTGTTGCCTCACATTCACAAGCACCCTGCCTCCAGCTGAATAATGAAAGCCTTAATTAACATCCCACATGCAAAATTCACTTTCTGATGGTTGTTTAGCAGAAATTGTGTTTAAGGCGTCAGAAATTAGGAAAGTCTGTCTTCTTCTTCTGGCTTGCTCCACTTTTGTGCAGATGTTTGCTCAAACAGGCGATCAGAGTTTTTCCCCTCAGGATGTAAGTTACCTTTTACCTCACATTCTGCGTCACAGGACGTTGACACCTCTGTGAAATTGTTGAAAAACTGTATAATATGGGACTTTGTGTTTTCAATGTAGTATTAGATTTTAAAAGTCTTGTTATTTATAGTAGAATAGCTGCTCAGCTGGAATGACATCACTTAGAAGTTGCCTGTCTCTTTATCACACATGTATTGTTTAATCCCTTCACCCAGATTGAAGATTTTAAAAATGCTCTGACTCCGTATCGTTGACAAAAAGGGAAAACTTAACTCTTCTGAAATGCTGCTAATGTGCACTCACATCACGGCCGAACTGTACATGTGTGAAAAGATGGACCAAAACAGAGTTTCATGACTCCAGTCCATGTTCTCCTGGGACTCCGTAGTTTTCTAGCTGAGTTTTTCCCGTAATAACATCCCAGCCTGGTCGTCTGTCCATACCAAATGTCTGCGTTCTCTCATTGTTAATGTTTATTCCACTAATGCTAACTTAAATTCCACTAACTTGTGACTGAGTGCAGGCGGTTCAGTCAAATCCTCGTAAACATCCTCTGCAGTGTCGATTTTCTTGCTGTACTGCCCCCCATGGGCTTTTTTTTTTTTTGTTTTGTTTTTTTTTTTTTAAATAATTTCAGGACCAGATGTCAAACAAAGAAAATCTCACCGGTTTGTTTGAGGTCCTTTCTGAAATACACGAGACGTTTCTGTCATTGTCAGACACTGTCATGTGTGCATCACACAATGCTCCATTATCGTCGTCTCCCTGATGCTGCCAATAAATTCAGGCAGACGCTCCAGCCAGCCAGGCACATCCTCGTCTGAGGTTTACGGTTGGGACATTCACTAGAGCGCTCCTCGCTCAGACGTCTGAGGTTTGACGCGACGCAGCAGACGCTGTCTCTCACACACAGAGAGGTGATCTGTTCCCCGGCTCGCCGTGCAGAAGGTCAGCAGGAAGTTAAGACAGGTGCGGTTCCTGCTAAGACGATATTTCTTGAAGTGGAAGAGGAAGAAGACAGAGAAATTAGCCTGTTCGATTTGTGGCTTTGTGACAGCGATGGAGGTGAGGCCCCACGCTTCACACGTACAGCTCGTATTGATTTGGGTGAATTGATTTCTCTCTCTAGTAAGTACTTTGAGTTGCCATTATCCAAAGTACAGAACTGGCAGACAGAGTCCTGAATGTGTTGACGTTGTAGGAGTTAAATAGTCTATGATGACGCGACTGTTCAAGATATCTTGTGATAATAAAGGGTCGTCTTTCAGGAAAACGCTCCATCACCCTGACTTTGCTCTCCTCTCCCACACTTCATGAGCTTCATCTCTCCATCCGTTCCCTCCACAGATCCCAACTGGGGTTCCTGCACCTTGGGGGTCTTCATCTGTCTGGCCTGTTCTGGGATCCACCGCAACATCCCCGACGTCAGCAAGGTGAAGTCCCTGAGCCTGTCCCGCTGGGAGGACCACGAGGTCCAGGTGAGGAGCCAGAGCCGGCAGCAGTCACACATTACCTCCTCCAGGTGTCAGGTCCTGTTGGGTAACAGCATCAGGCACCCGGAGATCGCAGTGGATTCTCTAAATCAGAGAGAACCAAAAATCTGTTTTGAAGCCAAAATAAAGAAACCTCACTAAGGCTCCGTTTCCATGACAACGTTTCAGGTGGTAACTTAGTTTTTCCGTTTCAGAGAAGTTGAGCGTTTGCACGTCTTTGGATTGATGTTCTGATTGAGTCTTATCTCGAGCAGCTGCATTTCAGAAAAGTTTCCTTTTCCCCGTTTCCACAGAGAGTCAGAGCGTTGTTGAAAAGTTCCACCTTGGAAGCCAGTTCAAAGAACTGTTGTCATGTAAAAACTGACACCCCAAAACGTAATGAACAAGAATATGAAAACCTTTTAAAGTGTTTAACTGTAAATATCTCTTTCACACACATTCGGCTACCCGGTGTTTGAGTGGAGATTTTTTGAAATCAAGACATCATTCCTGATCTGAGGGAAACATATTTGAAACATTAGTCCGTCTTCTCTGTGCCTGGTACATTACGCACCCCCCCGTTCAGGAGACTTGGGAATCAGATGATACATGATAAGGCCTCTCTGCACGTCTATCTCTTCAAATATTTGTAGTATTTATAATCTTGGCTCGGGGTTTGTTCAGGGAATCCTCTCGTCCGGTCGAAGCTGTAAAGCCGTGCGGCTCTGAAGCAGCGTGTTGTTAATTCCATGTGTGTTTTATTAGTTCATGGCTGAGAACGGAAATGAGCTGATGAAGAGTAAATACGAGGCTGCTGTTCCAGTCTACTACTACAAACCAACCCACAAAGACTGCCAGTGAGTAACCACACCTTCCGCTTATGTATCCACTCCTACACTTTAACGAGTCCACCTGTGCTTACATGTGTTGTAGCTTCCTGCAAAGTAAACACTTTCAGATACTGAACATAATTCATGCTCTTACAATGCAGCATTTATCAATGTGAAACCGGTACCGTTGAGTACCAGTTCCGGGTATTGGTGCCGTATCGGTTCAGATGTGTACGGTACCCATTCCTAATTATTTTTATGATTATTGGATGAATCGTTTGTTTGTGGTTCAGCCTTTATTTACCCAGGAAAGTTACTATGAACATATTTTCTCGAAGAAGAAAACAAAAACGCGAGAATGGGGCATTTTACAGCATTTCATTAAAATAATTTGTCTAAGACATCTTAAAAGGAACAAAATGAGCTGAATTAATGCCTAATGAACAATAATTAGACACAAATATAAACCTCTGCCTCAACCTTGTCTCAAAATGTTCTGTGAAGATGCTATCCTCCCACGTTTGGCCAGTTTATTAACACAAAGTTTTCAGATCACACGTCTTTCTGAGGATTTTGTGGGGAATTGCTTTCACACTTTGGATGACTTTTTTCCTAAAGCTTTCTTTTCTGATGAATTTATTTTCTCCTGTTTCTTGAACGTTTCGCCAGCTGCTTCCACCATCTTCCTGACGCCGTTGGCCGTGCTTGATTGAACTGATTGTTTGTTTGGACCTAGAGTATAGGTGATGAAGTTGGATCACTGTTACGGCCGATTCTCAGCTCCTGCAGTTCAGAGAAATGAGTCGTAGCTTTCAGTACTGCTCAATCATTCTGTTCTTCTGTCAGGCTACAAGGTGTAGATCACTCCTGGACACCGTATTGCGACTCATTATTATTTTAATAATAATTGACTCTGATCAAAGTGGTTAATTATTAACGTGAAATCTTGACTGAGTCGCACTTTGCTCACAAACTATTCAAGTTGCAATAACATTGTTTAATATCACAGTGATAACATACCGAAGTCAATACAAGTACTTAAAGAAGGGGTCAAAGATAAGGCCCGTGGGGTCAAAACCAGCCCACAAGAGGCTCCAATCCGGCCAAACCAGCAAGAAATTTGTAAGAATTTCAAAGCAAACAGGTTTTTTTGTTTTGTTTTGTTTTGTTGCTAATTGCAAAAGATTAACGGACACAACACGAACTGAGACCTGAGCTGAGATAACAGCGATGAAAATTAACTAACTGGCATTGGCCTCAAAGCCAAGCTGTCAGGGTGAGTTTATAACAACCAGCATAATGCAACGGCTATAGGAGACGTTTTACCCCAGAAGGTTTCATTAAAGGTATAGTGGACGATTTTCTCAAAAGTCGAAGCCAAACGTCTGTTACTTGCTTTTTGAAAAACGCGCACGCGCCAGACCATCCTACCTGCTCTGCTGTTTCCTCCCGAGGAAACGTCTATCAATGTCGGAAGCGTGCGAGCACGAGCTCATCTCCCCCGGGCGTGCACGGCTCTGTTTACAGCTTCTGCAATCGGCCTCGCTCATAAAGCTTATTTTCCGAAACAGTTACAGTTTCATTATGTCAGACTCGCCATCGGTAAGTACTGGCTGAAACCGAAGCTCACGGGCTCCATAAACACTCTGAATGCGCATGCGCAGTAAACGGGAAGGAGCGCGCTTGACGGCGTTACGCAAGCATTTCTCCAGCGTGATTGACATGGTGGAGGACCAATAGTTGAGATTCGCATCCCGCATCCCATAGGCTGAGAACATCGTCCACTATACCTTTAAAATGGGATTTATTCAGAGATTGTTGTAATCTTGGATTGTAATTGTTTATTTTTGTGAAAATATAGATGTTTTAATCATGGATACTCTGCGTCAAAAAATTAAAGGTTATTTGGGACTATTTTACTGTTCTGATCTACTCAAGATTGAGTTTGGCTGTGTGTGGCCCCTCAATTAAGACGTGTTTGACAAGCCTTATGCAGATGATGTTATTTTATATGTGGATTTATCATTTTTCTTTTATATCAAACATTCTGTAATTTGAAATTTGCATGAATGCAAAGTGAATGGAAACAAGTCAGTTTAGTCCAGTCAATCTCTTGAAATGTCGGACTGTCTGTCTTTCCATGTCCCTGTCTGTCTATGTCTGTCTGTGTCTCTGTCTGGTGCATACTGATATCACAGTAACGCTAAAGTTTCAGTACATACTGCCTCAGTTTGGAGTGGCGTGATGGATGCCTCAGTACAGGCCCAGTTTATTGCTGTTTAACTGAAATCTTGGTCTAAATGATCCCTTCAGTCATTTAACGATTCATTTTTGGAGTCACTGGAAGTTAAACCTAATTGTTTCACCTGTGTTGGATCATAGTTTTCTTCGCCCTTGAGGATTCAGCTTTCTGCTGTCACATCCGAGCGTCTTGTGCTTCCTTTAGAAAGGCCCCAGTGAGAAACGCCCATTCAGTCCCCGTCGTGCCTTTGGCAGCACTGCACATGTCTCTTGGATGTGTTTCTTTTTTGGGGATTTTCTGCTCCGCCGCCCGGCAGATTCTGCTCAAGCTTGGTCAAGTCATCCAGGGCGTGTTTGATTCATTCCACAGATCACAGTTCAAGCTCTGACTCTTGATTTCTGGCTCAGGCTCAGCCTGATCCCAGCTTGTGTTTTGTTGAGGGTTAATTGTGCTGCAGGCGTTCAGTTTGCATCATATTTTCATATCTGTAGTTTCATCTATTACTCACTTCCTGTTGAATGATTCAATGAATGGAAATGAAAACACAAAACATCCATGTCTTTGTCTTATCACTGTTTATTGTTTGAGTACTCACAGCTTTAATATGAAGGATAAGAAAGCGTATTTTATTGATCCTCTTGGGGAAATGGCGTCTCGGCATTGAAGCCATGCTCTTCACTGTTTGGCCGCCACGGTGCGGATCCTGGGGTCAAGTGTCAAGTTCAGGGACCCACAGCAGTAACCTGCGAATTTCAGATCTCACCTCTGATTGTTCACCTTTTTCCATTCTGTTGTTGTGTCAACAGAGTCTTTGCCTGAGTCAGTTTGACTTTGACTTTCTATAATTAAAACCCCTAAATTTTGCAGAGCGAGACAATTTATAAAGTCTTTTTTGAAAGAATGTTGAAAATTGACTCGTTGAGATGCATGTATTGTAAGACATGGTGCACTTTTGAAAAGGTAAATGTAGATAGGACATTTAAAAATATATAGGTATATAGGATCTGTTCAATATAAAATTAGAAGTGTATTTGAAAGGATTAGTTTAAAAAAGCAGAAGAAGTGACTGTCCACATGGGGAGTTCAAAGAAGAGGGGTGGAGTAGCAAATGCTGGTAATTCTTCTCAAACATTAAAAGTGACAGTAGTAATATGAACTCTTTACCTGAATTCACTTTGATTGTCTCCACTCCAAGCTTTTCGAGTTCTTCTGCTGGGTCAGATAACCAGGAGAGTCGTGTTGCCTGTTCACACACTCTGCTTGTGTCTCAATCTCTTGTAATGTGCCGGCCTAGAATGTGAGGAATGTGAGGAATGTGAAGAAAGGGACGTTTGGGAACGAGTCGAACATCTCAGGCTGGGTGTAAAATGCAGTCGGACCCTCGAGATGCGTTCATGTGGGGGAAACGGCAGGTTTCTGCCCTTCAGAGAGTGAAACTGAGACAGTGCAGAGGTACGAGGGTCAGTTCATTCAGTCGACATGAGCTTCACCCCTGAAAGCTCCGTCTCCTCCAGCTCTTCATCACAGTCCTTCACCTGGGGCTTTATGTCCTCTTTTCCTCCTTCCATCTCATGGCAACTTTTAATTTCCTGCTGTCACAGACTGATTCTTAATTCCAAGAGACACGTTCGCAATATAGATCTTTTCTCCACATTTCTCTTCATTTCGGATCTGATTGGTAACAAAAAACCACGAGAACAATTATATGACATGAAGATAAGAGAGTAATACCACAAAGGAAAAGTAAATCCGATGTTTTAAAATCAGAGAAAAAAAAGTGAGACAAAACTAGAATGATAAAAGTAAAAGTATTTAGTGAAAATGATAAAGATAAGAAGAAGGAATCACTTTAAAACTACAAACATGCTAAAATGATTGAAATAAGAAAATCATTTATTTACTTTATGAATTTCTATTTCTTTCTCAGAAGGTTGTTGTTGTTTTTTTGCTAATGGCTCAGATTTAAAAGCACCCATCTCCTCCTCCCGTCCTTTTACCCTCCAGGTTCTCCAACTTCCTCCCTCAGGCCAAAAACATGCATGTCAGGTTAATTGGTGACCCGAGATTGCCCCCAGGTGTGCATGTGAGAGTGCACGGTGGTCTATCTCTGTGTTGGCCCTGAGACAGAGTGGAACTGTCCAGATTGAACCCTGCCGTCGCCCAGAAGCAAGTGGGATTAACTCCAGCACCTCCTCCAGCATCCCGCCACCGCGACAGGGATAAACAGCTCAAGAAAATGAATGAACGACGAATCACAGCAATGATCAATACGCATTAAGGTTACACAATAAATGGCAAATAATCAACGTGTATATTGCAGCTATTGTGACAAACTGAACTGAGATAGAATTAAATACTTTTATCCTCTGGGAACTCAAATGGACGCAATCCTGAATATTGAACTGAAGGGAAAATCTGCCAGGCTGCTTGATCTGAGCGGTTTCCTGCTCTGATTCTGTGCTAATCGATCCGCCCGTCCTGCCGCTCAGCGCCGGTTTCAGAGTGGAGACGGTTTGCAGCGCCGTGGCGTTGACGTTTCAACGCCGTGTGTGTGTTCAGGGTGCTGCGGGAGCAGTGGATCAGAGCAAAGTACGAGAGGAAGGAGTTCTGCGAGCCCGGGGGGAGGTTCACCTATGAGGAAGGTGAGCGCGCACAAACGCACACACACACACACACACACACACCACACACACACACACACACACACACACACACAGTGTGCTAGCGTGAACTAACCCTGCCCTCCCACCCTGCAGGAACTCGAGACGGCATGTTGCTGAAAAGGGGGCGGGACAACGGGCAGTTCCTGAGCAGACGGTTCGTCCTTTCGGAGAGGGAGGGGACGCTGAAGTATTTCACCAAGTATGACGTGAGTGGCCCTTCAGCCGCAGAGGCATTTACCCCCGTTTCCATGGAGATGGCGTCTGTGTTTCATAGAAGTTGTGTTTTTTCACCGTCCCCACGGAGTGGGAGTCAGACGGTTTTCTAAACATTCTGTTTTCCCTCATTCAAGCAGAAAAGTTGCATTTTCCCTGACTGCGAGCGCCGTCGTCATGTAAACACACACCCAAAACACGGCCAAAGTGTTCCGCTGTTGTTTAAATGGAGCCTCAATCAGATCACAGAGTGTGCTGCAGACTTGATACATGCACACACAACCTCAGCTGTGCAATCAGTGTACCTGCCAGGAGACGGCGGCGTGCACGGCTGCTGCAGCGTGCTCAGACAAGCTTAACCAGCAGTCTGCTCTGTGGACTCACTCGGATCTACACCACCCAAACCAATTAGGCCCGGAAGCAGTGCCAGCGCTTTGTTAGTCACAGTGAAACCAGCTCAGGGAAACTGGGAATAACGTATTTAAAGGGAACTGTCACTCTGCTTTGTGAAATCTGCATTTCCGGAAGTGTTTCCAGCTCACAGGTGAATGTTTCTCTTTCCACTTGGTATTCTCCGAGTGAATCTGCCGACAAACAGGCGAAAACAGAAGAGAAGCTGCAGTCGGGGCTGTGATAAAAGCAGAAACGGTGTCAGCCGCCGCCGCTCGGCTGCTCCGGGCTCCTAAAGCCTTTGAGCTGGCTGGGATTCAGAATGGGTGCAGCATCGGGGCACGAGTCGAAGCCCTCCGCCAATTTGTCACCTTCAGTGTTGACAGACACGAGTGAATTATCATCACAAGTGAAATCTCCTGCAAATTGCCAAAGCTGTGTGTGTTTTCCCCTGAAAACGGAGGAAAAGAAGCAAAGACCCGGACGTGGGCTCGGCTTCCTCAGTTCCACAGCGTGGCGCTTCGCTGGGATCAGTGTGGCTCCTCAGGAATGATGGCCACCGCTGACGCTCAGATAATCGCTCCTGCTGTTATTTTCATGGATGCTGAGCCGACCCTTCTGTGGTTAGAGGCTGTGGTAGAAGAAAAATCCTTTCCTGCGTCATTCAAGTTCATTTTGTGAGCCTGAGCCTTGAAGTGATCACAGAGAGAAATACTGATTGACACTAAAGATCACAAGGCGTGGATGAGTTCAGCGTGGAGTGTCAGAGTCCTAGAATCTAAGGCCACTCTGACTTTTATAAAAACATTGCTCTAACCTCTATGAAAGTGTCACACTAATGTTTTACTCCCATAATAACATTATGCTCCGTTTGACCCCACAGCGCCCACTAGTGGCCCAACATGCTGACTACAGAATTTTCAAAATGTTACGATACGAACACGAAACTTCTCTGAAACAAGAACGAGAAAAGCAATAGATTTTCACTCCAAGTATTGTCAAGCCGCCGGGGCTTCAAACAAATTATTGCAGATGCTGTAATATCTTTGCTAAAAGGTTGTTTTGGGTTTTTTTTTTTGTTTTTCAAACATGTTGGATCCTAAATCCCAAAATAGTTTCTGTTGATTTCTCTTGTCGGGAGTTCTATAACTGTTTGAGTCATTGATTGTTTGCAGCAAATAAATACAAAGCAATATAGCAATTATTCCTGTGTGAAGCAGCTTCATGCTGGAACGAATGAAGGGCTGGAAGCAGCGGTTAGTTTTATCATTACTGCATCAACATTGGCTGATTGTGGCGTCTTACTTTCCGAAACGCCCATCTGTAACGAAGAGGGCACGATTATCTCGGCTGGACTCCAATTATCTTTGTGTGAACTTTCAGATTGCTGCTGCACTGAGCGGTCCACTGACAGCTATCTCATGGTCGAGAGTTCAGCAGGATTTCAAATAAGATTCAATCCTCAATATAAAGTCATTTATCAGTCTTTAGGTTTTTATTTTGCATGTTTGTGTGCAGCATTTAAAAAAGCTCTCTGAACTTCAGTTTCTTAGATCTTAGAAGATCCTCATGGCCTAGATACCAGGTTGTTTAGCTGTGAATTTTAACAGTCATGCATGTGCTTCTCTAAAACTATCTGAGTTGGGAACAAATCGACTCAGACGTTTGACATGACCACGTTTCCACGTTCTTTCAGGCTAAGGAACCCAAAGCCGTGATCAAGGTGGACACCATCAACGCCACCTTCCAGCCGGAGAAGATCGGAAACCCCAACGGCCTGCAGATCACCTACCTCAAAGACTACAGCACCCGCAACGTCTTCGTCTACCACGACAGCGGCAAGGTCCGCCTCTCCGTCGGGCTGTCAGCCTTCTCAAGGCCTCGGAAGACTCATTTTTTCCCGTTTGAACCGGAACTGTGTGGGACGGCGAGATATATTTGAAGGTCGCTTGACGGAAGCCGTCGCCTCTTTCTTTCCCCGGTCACTCCTTAAACCAGCTCCGGGTGGCGTTCGGATCAAACTCCGCCGCCGATCTCGTCAAAACACTGAGAAAGTTGTTGTTGAGGGAAAGTCTGCAAACCTTTGCAGAAGCATCTGTGGCTGCCGGTGGAATCCATTAGCGGATCAGGCTGATGCACAGCATCCATCTCTCTGTGTCTTTTGTAAACACGCTGAAATATATGAAGCAGATCCGCGTCGCCGTCGGGAGGAGGATTTATCCGTGGCGTTCTGAGACGTGTGAGTCTGGGGAAAAGTCTGAGTCACAGTCGTAGAATAATGTCTCATTTGGGAGGTCGTTTTTCCAAAAGAACAGTTTGACTTTTCTTTCTTAAACACCTCGAACTCTGGAGCTGAGTTGAGTAATCTGGTTCGATTTTGAGCTAATTCTATATCTAACTGGGAGCTTTGTGTGAGTGTAGAAGTCGTGTTGTTGCTGTTTATGTTCCTTGTATTTGACTGTCGCTTGTTCAGCCCACCTGTGAAGCTATCCGTCTGTAAAATCCTCTGCGACTCTTTGTCTGAATGACAACATTGTGAAGAAACGTGTCTTTATTCTTTTCCCTCTTCCATAGGAGATTGTCGACTGGTTCAATTCAATCCGAGCAGTTCAGCTTCACTATCTGAAGGTGGCCTTTCCCGGGGCAACCGATGCCGAGGTGAACACACACATACTCTCACACACACAATATCTCTATGTACAGTATATATGTCTCCTATATGCTTCCCAGGTATCAACCAGTGACCTGTTTTTGTTGCTGGTTGCTTTCAGCTGGTCCCCAAACTCACCAGGAATTTTCTCAAGGAAGGATACATGGAGAAGACGGGGCCCAGGGTAGGACACCCCTCATCTAAAGACATGATTTAGATACACCAGAGGTGTCACACCGGTTTTATTTCAGGGGCCACGTACGGCCCAATGCCCGGCGAGTGGGTCGGACTGGATGAACTTTAAATTTAATTTGACATTTGTCTTTGTGGTGGTGCAGAGCACACGTCAGGGGTCTGAAATCTTTCACATAACAGGAGCTGTTTCAGTCCATTTCCTCCAAATAATATTCAGCTGGAGCCACAAAACATGTTAAATCATCAAGCAGTTTTATGCAGATCGTGTCACACGGTCCGAAAGAACAGAATGATCTTCAGCTCCTGTGACAAAATCTGAAAAGTCTCTAAAAATCAATACTTTAAAGGCAGGAACTGGTTGCTTGGATGGTCTAAATAAAACAACTTTACTTCTGAGATTTCATGGAATGGAAGGCAAAGTATTGACATTTCTAAGTAGAAGTCTGCATACATGTTAAAAACAGACTCTGATGAAAGTAAAGTATTGATTAAATATTCGATATGCTAAGAGCTGCGATCGCAACGTGACTTGGATCAACAAGATTTAATGTTTGGATTTGGACTTCCAGTGTTCTTTCACTTCTGGGACTCAGCATTTTGTTCTGGGATTTATTTATTTTTTTATCTGACGTTTCCATCAGCAGCATTTCTTATCTTTGCTGTTTTTACATAATTTTTACTTGGTTTTTGGCGTCTGTCTCCTCTGTACCACGTATGATGCAACATTGGAGAAATGAGGTGAAATAACGATCTGTCAACGCAGGTCTGAGCGCCGGAGCGCAGTCTGATCGGTTCACATGTGGAGCAGCCACATTTTACAAATTGATCTCACAATAACGCGTATTTCAGATATTATTCAACATGTCAGAAAACTGGCTGGCCTTTATTTTTAAAAACCAAAACCAGGAAGTTTTAGCATTCAGACATTATCAATGTAACTTTTAATTCCTTTATTGACCCTGTTATTGTCACTACTGTAACTCTGGATCATTGGTAGAGATTAAAGTCTGTAATGATCCAGTTTGACGAGTGTAAGGAGAAGAAAATAGGATTATTTGTGTGGGTCAAATTGAGAAACAGAGCAGGTGACAAATCTGAGAAAATCAAATCTGCTCAGTCAAGCGAAGTGTCTGATAGTCAGTGATCAATCATGTGATTTCAGGGATGGCAACTTAAATCAAGTTTAGGTCAAATATCTGATATTTACTTTATAAAGATCTGCAGTAAATAAAAATCTAACTTTCAGGCTTCTTGCTGTCAAAAGCAACAAGTGGTGTACAATTTAATGTTCAAAAACACAACTGGGCTAAATGCATCTTTTGAAAATGGTCCAGCCCAATTTCCATATATATATCTGTCGAAAACGCAACTTTTTGGAAAAACCGGAGCCGTAACTGTTACTGTGGCCTTGGTGCACAGTAGCAGCGTTTAAAAAAAGTGAAGTTTTGCCCTCGTTTATAACCTGTGGTTTCATGATAAAAACAAACAGCCCAACATGAAAACTACACAGTGAGCAGCGTGAGGTGGCACGGTGTGGTTTGAGCTCAGCTGTGACGGAGAGAGCAGGGAGCACCTGCAGTGAGTTCTAGTAGCTGGCCGGGTTTAACAGGGGGCAGCTCCAGGGACGAGCGAGCGAGGCTCCGGCTCTGGGAGGAGGAGCGAGCGAGGCTCAGGCTCTGGGAGGAGGAGCGAGGCTCAGGCTCTGGGAGGAGGAGCGAGCGAGGCTCCGGCTCAGGGAGGAGGAGCGAGCGAGGCTCCGGCTCCGGGAGGAGGAGCGAGCGAGGCTCCGGCTCCGGGAGGAGGAGCGAGCGAGGCTCCGGCTCCGGGAGGAGGAGCGAGCGAGGCTCCACAGAGACGACAGCAGGCGCCAGGCTGACCTGCTGCAGCGGACGACTGACGAGGAGAACTTCAGGCTGGTTGTAAGGCGGCTTTGCAGGGTTCTCCAGCATTTACGTCCAGCAGTGTCTCAGACACCAATAAAACTCTGGGCTGTGTCTGTCCTGTGCAGGAGGACTCACATGAGAGAAAGAGTAGCTACACAGTGTTTCTGCCGTGTGAATGCAAAACATCCGAAATGGAAATGTAAAAACGATACGCTGTCAGTTGGAACATTGTTGATTAAACGGGGTTAAGCTGGCCAAACCTTTAACGATAATGGAAAATCTCTCATTCTTTACCAACAATATCTCTGATTTACATTTCGGTTGTATTCAATAAGGAAGTGAATGAAGAATAATAATGGCTCCTGTGTGTCCCTCCTTAATGTCTGTGATGGACAGAGAGAGAGAGGATATAGAACAGGTTGGCTATGGGAAAGAGAGTTAAATCCCACCTTTATCTGATTTAATAATGTCTAACACAAAGTAAGTCAATGGTAGCATTTTCAGAATGTGAAGATGCGTCATTGCTTCTGAATCAAGGAGAAAATATGTAGTTTTAATCATTTGTGTGTTTTTTAGTTAGCCTGCAGTCTGTCGGAGCGTCTTTGGAGCGAATGCAGCTGTTTGAACCTTGAAAACTTCAGGAATGACTGGAAGAGGAGTTGCGCTAACAGGCTACCTGCTGCTTCCTCCTCCACCTCACAGACCTGCCGCTCTGTAAACCCGCCTGTCCGGCTTTCTAATGAGAAATGACTTGTTTGAAGGCAGACATGTGTTTCGATTGGGGATTTGTTGCACCTTGTTCCCGATGCTTCATTTGGACTTTATTGTTTTTGAGTGTTTGTGTTTTGATTAATGGCAAAAAAAGCAAACTTATCACCTGCTTTCACTTTTTTTTAATCATCCTGCAGCCTCCAGTTGTACACTTGACTTTCTCAAGATGTATAATAGAAGAAACTTTGTTTTTGTTTGTCTTCAGAAAACGGTTTGTCTTTGTGTGTTTTAGCAATCTGAGAATTGAAAACATTTCCTCCTGTGTCGCTGCAGCAGTACTGTAATATCAGCTGATATTATCGACACAAACCTTCAGCTGGAGACGAATCAGGCTACGAGATGAAAGATCTGGCAAACTTTCCAGAAAGACGACGAGCCAGTCGGGCGCCGTCATTCACTTCCTTTACATCCGTGTGACACATACTTGTGGTGAAGAGCAAAACGAGTCAGCCGGTCCGTCCAAAGTCGTAATGAGAGCATCAGACACTTTTACGAGGGCGATTTGGCAGCAGGCGGGATCTGAGTGATTCTGCCAGGAACTGGAGCTGCTCGAGCAGCCACAGTGAATTCTGGGAAGGTACCGCGTTGCTGCTGGCTTTTGAAAAGCTGCGCCGATGGAAACTTTTCACTGTGACAAGTTTCTCTATGAAGGGCCCGCGCCTTAAATATGAAGCAGCAAATGTTTGCCACGCAGAAAACAATCCGTGGTGACAGGAGATCTTCTCAGTCTGCCGAAGAAGAACATTAACACTGACAGAAGACATCAAGTGAAAATCACTCGACAGTAACAGTTGTTTTCACCGACTCACCTTACCGGCACTGTGGCTCTGAGGCTCCTTTAATCACAACAAGCTCGATGTCTTTCATGAAAGCATCACTGATTCCTCAGCTTAACAGCTAACGCTGCTCTCTTAGAATTTTCTACAACTTGCCTGGTGGTTTGACGGGCCAGATTCAAGCCTTTTCTGGCCCGCAGGCCTTATGTTTGACACCCCCGGTGGATGACGGGGGCGTTAATGAGCAACCCGCTGGAAGGAATTTGACCCGTCAATAAAAGTAACGTCGAACGCTGTCGGCTGAAGATCAAAGCTGTGAAGCTGTTTTGGTAAAATGTGAGCGGCAGCAGCATCTCAGTCACACCGCCTTATTTCCACAATGGAAAACCTCCTCGTTTCTCTGTCCACTGAGCAAATATTTAGGGGAAAATACTCAGAAAAGGCCCCTGAAAACAACCGGTGATTAAGAGACGTTTATTCTGGAGACGTATGAATAAAATTAACCCAACACCCGATAACGTCCCATCAAAGGGAAGTGATTTCCTCATTTTCTGCTCCACGTTCGACATTCTCAGATCAGGAAACTGATGCTCTCCTGTAAACCTCAGAAACTCGGCGTGACTCACTTCTCGATGTAAACCTCAGACGCACGCCACGTTTCGCTCCGGCACAATGGCGCTTTGTGTTTCTCCCGCCACACGTCTGACTGCGTTTCCTCTCCTCCACGCAGCAAACGGAAGGCTTCAAGAAGCGCTGGTTCACCCTGGACCACAGACGACTCATGTACTTCAAAGACCCGCTGGTAAGGCGTCTGCACACATCACAGACCGCAATGCTGCCGCGTGGAATCTCCTGACCGCACATTACCAAACAGGGATTAGGAAAGCGCCGTGATGGATTCTTGCGCTCTGGAGAGAGAGGGACGAGCGCCGCAGAGGGCGGGGGAGGGTCTGTTCTCATCAAGTCAATTAGATGGTCTTCAACATAAAGTGCTGCGTGGCGTTGTTTCAGTCCCACTTTAAATAATCACACGTGGCATTTTTTGCTTTGACCTTGCAGAAGGGGTTTCCTCACCGTGGAGTGAAATGAAAACCTTGTGTTCAACTTTCATTTCATCTACGATCGGCTGTTGAGAGGAAGATTCTATTTACTGGAACCATTATCATGTAGACCGAAGGAGACTGACTGTCTCGTTCTGATCTGAACACTCATCAGATCAGCTCATTGTTTCCGCTGATGTGAAAGTTCAGTGAAAAATGCGATAATCGAAGGTGGCGAGTGACCGGAATGTCCGGTGTTTCCCTGAGAGCGAAGTGGTGAAATGCAGTGTGGAGCAGGAGGATGTAGAGGAATCTGCCAAAAGCAGCGAGGCAGAGAATAAATGATGCATGGACAAAAAGCTGCAACATGCACGTGAGTGGAATTGGTTATTTTGCACTTAAATGCAGTGAAATGTATGGTGGTTCTTTTAGAGTCACTGAAAACTAAACAAAATTTTAAATACAGTTCCCACGGAGGAACTTATTGATAAAACTGGATTCATTCAACTGAATTTTCAGTTAGTATTTTCAGTTATTAAAGGACTATCTTATTTATTGTGTTAAAGTAAAAAGCCTGTTTGATTAAATAGTCTTTCCTCTGAAGACAGTTCAAACAGCGTGAGTGAGTCGGTGACGACGCCATCGACTAACACTGGAACCGAAACTCAGACAGGAAGAAGTCTGGCAGACCCGAAGCCACAATCAGAGTCACACCGCCACTTTCTGACAGTTCAGAGTGTGTGTGTGTGTGTGTGTGTGTGTGTGTGTGTGTGTGTGTGTGTGTGTGTGTGTGTGTGTGTGTGTGTGTGTTCTCGTATTTCTATCCTTGTTGGGGCCAAATGTCCCCACAAGGATAGCAAAACGTGAAACGACATGCCTTGTGGGGACCTTTTTCCGGTCCTAAGTAGGAGAAACAGTGTTTTCTTGACCATGTTGTTGTTACTGAAAAAAGTAAAAGTGCAAAAACATTTCTTTAGGGTTAGGCTTTGTTGTGGTGTGGGTTAGGGTTAGGGTAAGGGTCAGGGTTAGGGGCTAGACATGAATGGGAGTCAATGGATGGTCCCCACAAGGATAGAAATACGAGACTGTGTGTGTGTGTGTGTGTGTGAGCAGCTTCAAGCACAGAGAAGAAGTGCTGGCAGACGTGTTGCTGTTGGTGGTTGTTGTCACCAAACCACAGAACGATATTATATAAACATTAAAAATGACGAGTACATGGACAAAATGATTACTTCCCCAGACGGTTTTTTGTTTATTCACTGCAACAGTTTTTAACAGAGATGTGAAAAAAGCATAAATTCAAAAGTGGGAAAAAAAATCAAGTGGAAATGTTTCGTCTTGAACCGAAACCCAGTGAAACGCTGACCTTCGACCTTCATTCCCTCCGTGTTTGAAGGACGCCTTTGCGAAAGGTGAAGTCTTCCTGGGGAACAGGGACCACGGCTACAGCGCCTCGCCCGGTTTGCCCGCCGGCACCCACTGCAACGGCGCCTGGCAGTACGGCGTCACCATACAGACGCCCGACCGCTGCTTCCTGTTCACCTGCGAGTCGGAGGGCGACCAGCAGGACTGGCTGAAGCACTTCAACGACGTCATGAGCGCTCAGATGTCCCCCCAGGAGTACACCAGTGAGAACTTACTCATTTCAAATGAAGCATTGAGAATTTCACAGCGTCTGTCTGGATCCATGTTTGAGAGGAAGCTCTGGGCCGGGCGCGTCGGTTCATATTCCACCGGAGAGCTCTCCCCAGAGGCTTGATTCTCATTCTGTTACATTTCCACCAACGCAGAACTGGCTCTGTTCTGGTTTGTAAAACCAAGTATTGATCTTAATACCAAAAAAGGCCTTGTGTTGGGAAGTCACAAACATTATGACCTGAAAAACAGATTGTGATGATGATTTTCACTCCTGGAACTTTGGTTTAGTTTAGCAGTAGTTATACAGCCAGGGTTGTGAATATAATCAGTGTTCTGTTTACATGGAAACAGCAGAAATGCTGAAAATGATGCAATTAGCATATCGGGCCACAGGTTCAAGTTGAACCTTAACTATCAGTATTTGCCCCTTGAAGGATGATTAGTTGTGCAGCAGCTACAAGAGGGTAGAGTACAGAGTTACTTTATTGATTCCAAACTGTAGAACAAGAATGTAAAAAACACAGTAAAAGCAGTAAAAACAGCGATAGCCACATTGGAAGAAATTTGTTTTCAGTGGCTCCACCATTGTTGTGTAAGCAGTCACCCAAAACACTTTCCATGTTCACTTGGGAATGGAAAGTTCCTCAATAACTTGACTTGTCTGTCAAAGTAAAATTCTTTTTTTTTTTTTTTGGCTCTAACTTTGTGCTCTTTCCTTTGTTTTTCAGTGGAGGCCTTGTTCAAGCACAGGCCTTGATGGATCAGCAGCTTCTGACAGACGACCCAACTCTGCCGTCAGAAACCGGAACACCGTCACTGATATGGTCACACTGGAGCTTGTTGCTAAACCCCAAACACACGGCCACGAGGTTCATCCAGAGCACACGGGAGAACCAGTCCAACGATGAGCGCTACTTAACTCCGAAATCCTGTTGGTGACAGATGTGGAACCATACTGTGTGCCTCATAAGCACCGAACATTCTGAACTACAGGTTTTCCTTTGTGTTTCTGTTTGTCTGGATAATAATCTACGGTCTCCTTTTCATCATGAATACCATCCATGTTAGGTCCTGTCCAAAAAAAACCAGTCAAAGGAAGTATTTATGTAGATTTATGTTAAAATGATAAAACAGGCTTTTTTTTTGTTCAGTGAGATCCTCTCAGGTGTTTCCAGATGTGATAACTATAAAGATACAGACCCGCAACACTAAATATTTACTTGTTTTTTGTTTTTTTTGTTTTTTTTAATTAAACTATATAGCAGGGGTGGGGAACCCTGGTCCTGGAGGGCCGCAAACCTGCATGTTTTCCATGTCTCCCTGCTTCAACACAGCTGATTGCAATGAGGCTCGTTATCAGGCTTTCTGCTGGACTTGGCCATGAATCTTGATTCGATTCAGGTGTGTTGAAGCAGGGAGACATGGAAAACATGCAGGTTCGCGGCCCTCCAGGACCAGGGTTCCCCACCCCTGCTATATAGCTTCATAATGTCATTTCCAGTTTACAAACTTTTTGATCCAAATTAAAGTACAATTTTCATCAGTGGCTTTCAGTATTTCGCTCCGACACTTTCAGAACCCCTGAATTAGTCTAATACAGTGGTGTGAAAGATGAGGCCTGTGGGCTGAACCTGGCCCACAAGAGGCTCCATTCTGGCCCGCCAAACAACTAGGAATAATTTAAAAGGAAACTGTTTTTAAGAGATTTCTGAAGAGTGTTGGTCGGTAATGACCGGTCTCGGACCTGCGCTGAGATGTCAGCGATGCTTCATGGAAGCTGTCAAACTGGAACCAAGCCTCACCTCTATCAGGGTGAGTGTGTAACAACATTTCACTTAACTGTAGAAGATATCTTTACAGTTGGCTTTATTTTGAGATTGTAGTCAATTTTGGAAATATTCTGTGCCATAACAAAAAAACAAAATCTTTAAAAGGTTAAATTTAAGGGGTTTTCTGGCTTATTTTACCACTCCTGAACTAAACTGCATGTGGCAGCCCTGGTCTGATAGTGAGGAATCCTGAGAGTGACGCACTTGACTGTTCAGAGATGCTGGGAACACTACAGGCCTGCCGGCTCTTAGCTGGTGTGGTAGCGCCTCCATGTGGCAGGAGGAAGGCTCAGTTCATCACAGACATTGGTTCAAGTTTCCTTTTTTCCCCCCCATCTTGTTTTTCTTTCTGTCTTTTTTTATTCTTTCTTTTTTTGGCTAAAAAGGTACTCTTTATATTAATTTGTTCATCTTTCAGGTATTTCTGTGTTTGAGCGTTGCAGATGGACATGGAATATAAAACTGTTAATAACCTTTAATAAATATAGTTCTGCCAATTGTCAATGGTTTGGTCTCTTTATGTAGATAATATCTAAATTTCTAATTTTGAGCCTGAAAATTTTTCATTTTTATGAATTAATGCTGCTGAAATATCTAATTCCAAATCTTTTTTGTAGATAATAATAACAATAGTAATAAGTTTTATTTATAACGTACTTTACATTTGAGGACAAATCTCAAAGTGCTACAACGGGCACAGATGATATCAGTTGTGTCCCACCAAAACACTCTGGTATAAAGTCAAGAAAAGCTCTGGTATTATTATCACATGGGAACCTCACTGCGCAATGTTTAGTATGTCCACACTCTCACATTGTAATATTTTAACATCTTTCTCCACAAATTCGAATTCTTCTCATACAAAACGGATTTTGAAGCTTGATCTCATTTTCCAACTTCGCCTTTTTTTGTAACGTTTAAACTTTTACTAGTTCAATTTATTAACATTCTACAAACATGCATATTCATGTTTTTATTCATTAATGATAAATGAGAATGTGTTCACACATTTCACAGGTTTTCACTCAAAAGAACCCAAACACACTTTAATTTATCACTTTTTATCACATTTATCACTTTACCATTCAAATCATTGACTGTGTCCAACTCTGGAACTTTATGGACAGTTAATGCATTTAAATTTCTCTTTTATACCTTCTACAGGATAAATTACTTAAAGATCTATTGGCTAAATAGTACTTACTGAATCTGAGTTGATATGTTGTGACTGTTTTCATGAACTCAGTGGCTGGTTAATTTTTTATTATCTTTATTTATTACTGACACACAGATACCACTTTTTAAAATTCCAATAGTAACGCTTAGCTGTTTGCCGATACTGAGTATTGATACTAGAACTCCTTAAATGCCATAAAACTTCATAGGTCATACAGAAGCGATGTTTGAAGGATGCTCGTCACCATGAACCACCTCCACAGCGTCTGTTGACGCTACACACACCTCCAGCAGCCTTACAGGCTGCAGTAGGCTGAGCATAGAGTGAAGCTTTAGTCATTGTTAGCATGTAGCATCAGTAGTGTGTGAGCCCCGGAGCGCTTTAGCATGCAGCAGAGCTCAGAGCTGATGAGCCAGTTCGGGCTGACTCTGTGTTGATTAACTCGTTGGTGTTGTACAAAATAGCTTTTGCCCCTTCTCTCGGCATTTTAAGTTTGAAACAATCTAAAAACCACTTTCATCACTCGTGCTCTCTAGTGTACCGGAGACGTCGCACCTGATACCCTGCTGGTTTCAGTGCTTGCCTGTTGATTTTCATTCAGGTAATGTTGAGAGAGGAACGGCAGGTCGTTGATTGCTACAATGGGGAGGATTTCATATACGCACCCTGGGGTTCTTCCCTATACTGCACTGCTTGTAATAATTTCTTTTTACTCTGCATCATACTGTTATTTTGTGCAAATAAAGAAGAAACAGAAACTACTGTCAGAAAAACGAAATTGAATTGATTGGTAATTGTACAACCACTATTCTGCAATGACCCATGTCTAAAGTGTCTGGGTACTCTCCGTGTGTTGTGTCTAGTGACAGGCAGCTGCCCTCGTCGGCCTTTTCATAGTGTCCAAAACTGCACCTTGGTGCTTGGAGACCGCAGGTTGAGGCCCGGCAGGAATACCTCATAAATCTGTGGGCTTGTGCTAGTTTTTCACCCTGGTGTGAAAAAGGGAGGACGGAGGAGAGAAGGGAGGCGAGGACTGTGATCAAAAATACCCCGTACGGTACGGTTCTGAGGGGGAAACCAAGAGTCCATCGGCCACTGAGGGAATCCATCGAGGTGTAGAACCAGCTTCACTGGAAATATCATGGATGATTTGGATAAATCAAAGGATCTGTACCTTCATCTTTTCAGTGCCCACTTGAGGAACAGCAACATAATGAACGGTGACCTGCTGCCTGACCTCTGCTGAGTAAATCCCACTTCGACGAATCAAGATAAGAAGTGAAAGATTTAAAAGAAATCCAAGGAAGAGCTGGTTTTATTCCATCTTGTTCTGTGGAGACTGCTTACTTTGGGGCAAGTAAAATCTTTATAGACACATTTTGACACTGCTGGACTTTATCAGTTCCAACAACAGTTTGTCCCGTTGACAGGTGTGTGAATCCCTGCTGCTTCGAAATGAGCCATGTCAGATGTGCTCCAGCCCTGCGTCCAGCACAGAAGTCCATGTCTCTCCCTGTAAGTGAGACATTTTTTGCCCTCGTGGCTCAAACCTCTGCTGGAGGGTCTGTTTGAGAAGCACGGGGCCACATCAATGAAGCTCTCGTATTTGGGGAGTAATGCTTGAAGACATGTCAGAGGACAACTTTCATCTGAATGCATTAATGCATCTGTTGATGTTCCCTGCACTTAAACTTACTTTTTTGATTCACCTTTAATAATCCAAATCTGCTAACTGGACAATGTTTGCTATGCATTTGGAATTGCTGACAAATCTTAATTTGACGACTTTTGCCATGTTCTGCTGCCATCTTCAACCTGTTCTTCACCTCATATCCTTCAGTGTGGATCCAGAATTGAAGTTTTTCTGGAGCCACCCATCGAAGACCTCCCTTTAAATTTGCTCTCTGAAAACTGGAGCATAATCTCTGATCTCACATCTGTGAACCTGCAATGAACTGCACCCCTAATGCCACAACCGTGCCCCAGCTGGGACTAGGCCTGAGCCCAGTGCCCGAAGATGGAGGGTCGCAAGAAAGTGCCAGTAATGCTGGAGGCAGCGGAGGCCTGTGGGTGACCTCGCTGCTGGGCGCCACGCTGATGATCATGTGCGCCATGGGTGTGGCGGGCAACACCTACACGCTGGTCATCACGCGCTCTGCAGCCTTGCGCCGGACTGGCTCTATGTACGTCTATATCGTTAACTTGGCTCTGGCCGACCTGCTCTACCTGTCCACCATCCCCTTCGTCGTCTGCACCTACTTCGCTCACGACTGGCTGTTCGGGGAGGCCGGCTGCCGCATCCTGCTGAGCCTTGACCTCCTCACCATGCACGCCAGCGTCTTCATTCTGGTCGCCATGAGCCTGGAACGTTATCGCGCCGTCGCCAGGCCGTTCAGCGCGCACAGGTCCTCGTCCCGCAGTCGACGGCTGGCCGCGGGGATTATTTGGGGCTTAGCCTTCGTTCTGACGCTCCCCATGATGGTGATGATCCGCCTCAGAGAGGGCAAACCCACCGTGGCTGGTTTGGTGAAAAGAATCTGCTTCCCGACCTGGACCCCCGAGGCCTTCAAGGCTTACATTACCGTCTTGTTTTTCACAAGCGTTTTAGTCCCTGGACTGGTCATCGTTGGACTGTATGCAGGGCTAGCAAGGCGCTACTGGGCAGCACAGGCTAGCTTAGGAGGAAGCAGTCGCTCGGCCCGGAGGAGAGGACTGAAACAAAAAGTGGTGACGATGATCTTTAGCATCGTCGTTGCTTATTGGGCTTGTTTTTTACCGTTTTGGGGATGGCAGCTAGCCAAACTTTTCTCTCCGGAGTCCCTCAGAGCTTTGTCTCCAGCTGCTCATAACTACGTCAATTTCTTCGTCACGTGTCTGACGTACGGGAACAGCTGCATCAATCCCTTCCTCTACACTCTTCTGACTCGAAACTACAAGGATTACTTAGCCCAGAAAGGTCAGTCAGGAGGATCGAGCAGAGTCGATCCTGGGTCAGTCGTAACCACGCCTCTCCAAGAACTTTAAGGGACATACAAGTACCAAGGCATTCACTGGTTTTGATCTTTGAATTTTAACTCTTCAAGCTAAGACATTTTCTGCACATGTTCTCTGGATTGACTTGTTGGCTGTTTCTTGGCCGTCGTTATGTGAATGCTCTCAACTGTGTAATTTTGTATTTCAAGAAAAGAATCTTTCCCAGTTCACAGCTAGATGCATGAAACGAGTACATAAATATAATGTTTCCAAAAGATTCAACTTGTGTTCAAGCATTTCATGTGTCACTGTGTTTAGTAAAGGACATTATGAGAATTTTTTAAGCTATAAGTGGGGTGCTCTTGGAAATCTAGTTAAGTTTTTCTTTGTTTCTAAAAAGAGGGAGATAAGAGTCTCATATAAGGCATGGAGGTAAATAAAGTCACAATTTTATAATTGCAAATATTAGTTTGAAGCTATATTAATTTTGTTCCATCATATGAAGTCATAAGACTTTCAGCTGTTTGTGATTTTCTTTATGTGTTTCTGTTTTTACGTGAAGTATAAATATGAATGCATTGCTATTAAATGTTGATTTGTGTTAACAATTTTCAAAATGTCGATGAATTTCTACCTCCATTGAGACTATAATCTGGTCCACATCAGGAGGACAAGGCTCCGTTGACACACATATTCTTTTACGTTTTCATTTCAGAAAAGTTCTACCTTTTGCAACCTTAATGTTTTGAAAGCCATGTGTGTTTGGAAACTACAAAAGGCTGAAAATGATGTAGTCAGCATGCTGCCATTGTTAATGTTGACATGCTGAGTGCATGGACATCATATGGAGGATTACTGTCCGTTTCCATGGAGACAGAGTCAGATCGACATCAAAGTTTTTCTTTTCTCCATTTGAAAATGCTTGATGATTGGAGCTGTTTTCAAAAAGCAGTGTTTCCCGCTGCTCTGAGCACTGTTGTCATGTAAACGCAACAGCAAAACACAGAAAAAGCTTTCTGTTTCACTTGAAAACACTGTGTGAACAACATCTCAGTTTGGTTAAATTTCACTCTTCTTACACTTTGCACCACCAAAATGTTTGAGTTGAATTTCAGCATCATCTCTGAACTCATATTTTCTGACCTTAAAATTCAAATTTCTATTTAACAATTATATACTGTGTTCATGTTACGTAAGCCAGTTCTGATCTAGAGATTTCTTTTTCTAATGTTTTGCATGAATCTGTAACTTTGTCTGCAGTAGCGTTTTTCCTGTTTTACAAGAGACTGTAAGATCTGTTGAGAGCAGAAACTCAGCAGGCGTGTGGACATTAAAGTGTGACTGCAGCTTCTCTGAGTGGCGTTCTCGCTGGAGTGAAAGACCGACTGACTCATTTTGTTGACATAGTTAGTACAGATTGTTACTGATGTGAAAAAATAACAAAAATGTATTTTTCTTTTCATTTTCACAACAAATAAACTTTGTCTGGCGCAACGTATTTTATCTGACTTCCAAAACAAAGGGAATACAGCTTACATTACAATTTTACCTTATTTTGCTTGTTTTAGCAATCTTTTGAAAGTTTCGTTGGCAGCTATTCCAGCAGGATTCTTTCAGTTACCTGACCCAGTATTGAGGCTGAGGACTCAATGTCTTGGACTTATTTTGGAATTTTTCTTCACTTCAAAGTGCCAAATTAGTCATTTTGTAAGATTCCTGCGTGTAATATGGTGAAAAATACAGGGAGCTAATCCAGAATGCAGAGGGGAACAAGAGATGCATGCAGCTCCAGAGGGAAATGTTGAAGTTCTGTGCAACAGATCCTTAGGAAAAAGCGTGTTTTCTCTCTCTCCCTCCACAGAATGTGGTAGCATCGTGCCACATTCCTCAGCCTCCGGACACAGATCTTTTGAGTGCTCCTGCAAATTGTCCGTGAAAGACTGCTCCACATCTCACCTCTCCTTTATAGAGTCCCTCTCTGTGCATCACCATCTTCAGTCCCCCATATCCTTGACATGAGCAATGGGATAAATCGTGTTTGTACTGTTTGGACAGAGTTAACATCAAGAATGACGTCAAACGTACTTCAAGAAATGTTTTCATACAGATTCTGGTTTTTAGTGCATCTTTTTTTAGGTGATTTAATACACTTTCAGTTATGGTCACTCTATAATTGCAGCATTGTCTTCAAAACAGTGCAATCTGAAATTACAAAGCCTTCAAAATAAACAAAGAAACCCAAATGAAGTAGGAATTAGTCAACTTTTGAGAATTTGCCTCATTTTTCTAACTTTGTGTAAGTCGTACGTCCAGCCGATGGTGGCCAGTACACTCATCTAGGTTGTAATGTTGGCAGACCAGGCAGCATTCGGACTGGTGAAGCCAACAGCCTCAACAAACTGGTACATTGACTTTTAGTAAAGAACTAAATCTGTACGATCCTGATAACCTGATAAGCTGAACTGAAAGCTGAATTGATAACCCCACACATGATTTGCTTCTGATGAGCAGATCATTCTGCCCAGCTACAGAACAGAATGATTCAGATGCTTCTTCCCAGCCAGCATGCAGGAAGTCCTGCTGGACTGAAATATGGGTCCTGTCTGTGTGGGTTTGTCCTCGGGTTCCTGTGGGCTTCATGCAGTACTACGCCTGGTCTCTGGTCTTGGTTGGGCCCACCAGGACGACGGGAGCAATTTGAGAGACAAGCTTGTGACGCCTGAGCTCAGTGGCTGAGCCAGCGCTGTGTTGGCCCTGAAACCTCCGCAGCTCAACAAATCAAGCATGCAGATCACATGATCCACTCACAATGTGCTTGGGCTTCTCTCTCCGTACAGCAGGCAATGTCACATCACCCCAATTTTAGCTTCTCGCCACCGGCGGCCTGCATTTCGGAATGATTCACTACCCTTAATGGAACGACTCTGAGAGCAGGTTTGTGAATATAAATATCTGGTACCAGGCTCAGACTCATGTCAGCCGGTGACAGCTCTCCACAAGCTGCAGTCTCTTTTCATTCTGCACACTTCCTCTGTAAACGAGGCATGATCACCAACCAGCGATGAAATTCACCAGTTCAAGCTCATTTAAAAAAAAAAAATACATCTTCAGTCTGTTACTGTGTCTCTGGACCACTGTGACTGTCTCCCTGTTATCCCCCTTTCCCACTGCAACTAGCGGGTCGACCCGTGTCTGCGACCCGCTAACTATCGCCTTTTTAGACGCCTTTCCCACTGCTTGCAGACCCGGGTCTCACCTCGCTGCGTTTTCCCGCACTGATGGTGTCCCACGTTGATGACATCATCAGCGCGACGGAGCAAAACGAAAGTAAACAATGCAGCAGAAAACAGTCCCTGTTACCTGTAGACGAATCTCCTCTTCCCCGCGGATCAGGGGAAGCTCTCTGGTCTCGCTTTCTTGCCACTGCTGGGTCATGTTGAAGGAAATCTCACGCTGTGTCCAGAAACAACAACTAGCGCGCTAACATAGCCGCGCTGCGTCGACGTCATCATGTAAGTTCCCGGATGTGTCCCTCCCACTAAAAGCCGCTACAAACTCACCCGGCAATTTACCGGGTCGATTGCAGGGCCAACGACCCGGGTCGAAATCCCGGGTCAAACCTTTTCCCACTGCCATGACTTAGCGGGTTTAAACGGGTTTTTTGGCCAGTGGGAGAGGGGTATTAGTAATGCTTATAGTGTATCTGTGTGTACTGTATTGTCTGGGCATGTGTGTGTGTGTGTGTGTGTGTGTGTGTGTGTGTGTGTGTGTGTGTGTGTGTGTGTGTGTGTGTGGTTTCAATCAAAAAACAAACAGCACCACCTCGTGGCCTGGCATGTTCACTACATTGTTTTTGGTTTCTGTCGTTTCGAGGAAACGGACCTTATTTCCCAAATGTTCTCGTGTTAACGTGAAAGTTTTGTGAAAATGCAAAACGTTTTCACTTGAATCCGTGTGGTGTAAACAGGTTTAATATTCTGACTGATACAGGCTGCTGGATTTCTGATGTTTGATTTGTAAAATGTGTCTTTATACTATAGCCTGCTAGCATAATCTGGAATCTGTTCTAATCTGAACTTAACATTCTCTTTTACCCTCTTTTGTATAATTGTCATTGTAAATATGAACTAATTAATCTTCGTGACTTGCTTGGTGAAATAAAGGTTAAATAAACTGGTTTTAAGATATTGATGATTCATTTTGAAGCTCATTGACCTTCCATTCCGGAATTGCTGATCATTCAGTTCTTCGGGGATCAAGGTGTCTCTTTCAGTCCAGGAGCTTTTGAATCCCTGCTTAAGATGCTTTTTTGACAATTTTTAGACATTTTACCAACATGTACAACTTCAGATTCACTCCACTTTTATGTCATTAGTCCAATAGAAGTGTCTTTATTATCACATGTAAATGTCCTTTATAGGGGAATTTGTGTTGTGATGAAGAGACAGAAAACAACATTTTCAGTTTTCCTTCCGCTTTTATTAACAAACCCACTGACTGATGGGATGCAGAGCAGAGCCAGCGCTGCGGCTCCACCTTCAGTCGACTTCCTGCCAGTACAGCACCGGCAGATCCGCCTCAGATGGTGGGATCCAGTGGATCTGAATTCAAGCTCTCAGTAATGTGAAAACAGACTAGGAGAAAGAGGAGTGGTGCCAAAGGTCAGGCGTCGGCAGCAGGTCACCCTCTACTTGATCTTGATGCCGACGATCCTGGCCCCGCCGGAGACGTCGAAGTACTGGTACTTGACTTCTCCCAGCCGGTTGGGGAAGTTCATCATGGTGCCGTCGGGAAGTTTGATGTAAAACTGCTCCATGTTGAAGTTTATGTAGAACTGGGACAAAGACGGAGACACAGACATGTCAAAATCTGCAGAACCAGAGACCGAAGCAGCAGAACGGACCGTTTGGAGCAGGAACGTCAAATTCATTTCAGTCCCGAGGCCACACGCAGGCCACACTGGGAAAATGGGGACATAATTACCTTTTAAATTAAACTTTAAAGTGTTTTTCTGTTGTGACGTCGAGGACAAGTTTCGGGAAAATCAATGTTTTGCTAAATGTTTTACAGTTCCAACTGAAAATGAAGACAATCTCAACATAATGCCAATTGAATTATACCTTCTGGTGCAAACTTCAGTGAGATGTTCATAAAACTTCTATACTGGCTGTATTTTGCATGCACATTTTTCCAAACTCGCTCTGAGAGCACAGATTTGAGGCTATCACTAGCCTGCTAGCAGTAAGCTAGCTATAGCTAGCTTGAGTCTCAACATTGGGATATGCCTGCTACCCTGAAGACATTTAGTTTTTAAAACATTCAACATTTTCTTGGTAGTTTGGAGCTCGACTGGAGCCCCTTGCTGGCTGCTTTTGGTCCTTGGGCCTTATGTTTGACACCCCCGCTCTTGAGACATCAAATTGAGGACGGCCTGTCTTCTCAGCAGCCGCTGCCTTTCATTGCCTTTAAACCTGAGCCTGGCGTTACAGCCTCGATTGGAACCCTTCATCAAGCCCGCTGCGCAGACAGGAAGCGACACCAGAGCGCCGGCAGCGCACCTTGCATTCCTCCCCCCGTGCGAAGGGGAAGGAGCTCTCCCGGCCCTCCTCGCCCCAGTTTCCCCCGGACAGAGAGTTGCACACGATGGTGTTGGTGTCTCCTCCGGAGTCGAAGCGGGGGTTGAAGTGCAGCGCGATGTTTTCAGGATCATGACCGATGTTGATGGCGAAGCTGAAACGGAAGAGGCGAGCCGTGAAGGCGACGTTGCAGGAAGGGGGGCTTTGTTTCTGTAATCTGTTCGTTCAGAGAACTCACGAGTTGCAGTCCTCGTCCGGCTTGATGCGGACCTTGAACTCTTGCCCCTCCTTGAATGTCATGCTCTTGACTTTCTGTAAACGGGAACATGAAAGGACACCACATCTCTCCATCAAACAGTCGCATTTGGAAGATGGTCGATTCGCCGTTCAAGTTAAACTGACTGCGTTGGTCTTCACATTAAAAATGACCAACGTCGGCAGATTTTAGTCGTAAATGGCTGCAGGGTCGATTTATGGTCAGATATGTTCTCCTAAAGGAGAAGTGATGAACAGTTCAGCTCTTATCGGGACTGTTGATGATCAACCAGGGCGAGCAGAGTCCCCGGATTGTAAACGTCCAGCAGGAAGTCATTGTGTGTATCGGTTGGCTTGTGCTTCTCGTGTGGGGAGCTGTAAAACCATAAAGAACCAGGCACACACAATGTGTGTGTGTGTCCAGACTCTGTATCTGAACCGCTTACTTATCTTTTAAACAAATGCAGAAACATGCGCTTTGGCCAAGCCATAACCATCACGAGACTCGGTTGGTTTCTGCCAGGCTCCTGAACCTGCTGCAGGAAATGTGCTTCCCGGTTCTAGTCCTCAGATCGTCACCGCTCCACCATTAGCACTGGTTTATCATTGATAACCGAAGTCTGACAAAATCCGCTGCTTGTGTTCCTCCTGACCTCCAGACCTCATCGGACATGTGGAGCCAGAACAAAGGCAGCCGGGACGTTTTACTCCGTTACAAATTAACCTGTAATTCGGAAGTGTTACTCATTAAACAAGACGCTTTCGGCGCTTTGTGACTTTCCCATGCTTTGTTCAACACACCTGTTTGCAGAACATTGATGAGATGAAATCGAACGTTAGAGGTAGATATACTGAATACACCATCAGCCTTTATGACCAAGAGAGACATTTTTGTGATTTTCAACCAAATCAAATTTACCTGAAACCACATTACATGTTTAACTTTTAAAATGAGGCTGAAGTTCAATCATCTCTCTTTTTCTGTGTTTTGATATTTTGCATAGAAATAATTCATGAACCCCAAAGGTAAGTTCCTCTAAGCGTTGTTCCACATAGAATAAACAGAAAGTTCAATATCACATCAGACCGGATAAACATAAAAATTATGATCAAATATCACAGAAAACAGTATTTACAGGAGGACATTTTCACCATTTTATCTCTTAGTCAATTTAGACCCCCCCCCCCACTAGTTTTTTATCATGTCTTTTTCAAAGCATTTGAAAAAAAAAAAAATAATATATATAAGCTGAAGTCTGAAGTGTTAATAATTTAGTGAGGGCTCCAGAGCTACAGATTGAACACCTTTGGCATATATAACAAAAACCTTTTTTTTTTTTTTTTCTGCTTAACTAAATGAAACTCCACCTTCTGAATTCCTCCTGAAGTTTGATCGGATCGTATGAATTCTTTAGGAATAAGTCAAAGACGACCCTGAGATGACCTGGGAAGGGAGAACGCCCCGAACAGAGGAAGCTCCTGACAGAATCAACTCACCATCTTGGCTGCCTTCGGGTGGGTCGCGGCTGGAGTGACGGACCTTTGCAGGCAGGTCAGTGGTTTATGTATAACAGCAGAGCAGGTGGCTTCACGGAGCAGCCAATAGGAATGGGGCGTGGGTGTTGATCTGTGACAGGAAGGATGTTCGAGAAAAAGACCTGCTTCAGGCGTGCAACACGTCTCAGTTCAGGGACCTCAGACAGCTCAATTTTGTCTTGAGTGGACCAGACTGCTAAAATAGAGTCATAAAAACCTTTAAATTTAAACTGTACATTTTTTTCTTTGCTGTGGCTCAGACCATATGGGATGAAAATGTTTATATTTTCACAAAATCTTACAGTTAATAGAAAAAAAAAAAACTATAATCTCAACAGAAAACCAATTTTAATGAACCTCTGGTGTAAAATACGGTGAAATGTCCAAAAACACTCCTCCTCCACTTCACTGGTGCATTATGCAAGTTTTTACAAACCCACCCTTACAGCATGACTTTAGATAATGAGAGTTTGCTACCTTTGATAGAAGCATCACTGATATCTCAAGTTGTTTCTTAGTTTTTTTGTTGTGTCCACTACTCTTAAGAAATGGGTATTTTTTATTCTTTGTAATTTATGACCATTTGCTTAGTGATTTGGCTGGACTGGAGACTCTTGCAGGCCAGTTTTTGCCCATGAGCCTTATGTTTGACACCCCTGTTTAAACTGATTTCACAGCAACTTGATCTCTAATGTGCAGCTGAGGAGCATCAGTCAGTTAAAAACATGGGTATTCTGAAGCAGGCTGTAAAGCGATACATGCCAGGCTTCCAGGACATACGTATAGCCTACACACATACACAAACATGCACATATATGCATGCATGTGAGGAGATGATTAAATACTGTACAGTTAAATAATAAAATGGCTGAGAGGACAAAGGTCACAAATAGCTACAGGCAGTTTTGCAAAAGGTGGGTAGAACAGCTGACTTATTCAAGGACTCATTCAATCCTCCAAGAAACAGTCATTGATTTTGCTCATCTTATGCAAATTACATCACTGCATCTTTGTATGTGAGCAACAAATATAAGTACTATGTTGGCGTCTTCCTCTGCTTTGATTAAATCAGAGGACTGACATTTACTATTTGGGAATGTGTATGTTAACACTGGACTTATATATTTCAGATGATTTAAAGATCTTTTTGAATCGTATGTTACACTTGAGGACTCTCCCAATATTTCCCTTTAAGATCATTAATAGCTCTTTAGATTTATATGATTTCTGCTTCACCCATCATCCATCTATTCTCGAATATTTTATACGAACCATGATTTTGACATTTCTGGAATTAATTTAATATCAGAGATGAAAAAGAAAACGTTGAAAAAAAATCATCTCCTGGATAGTAGATAATCCGCTCCTGTTTCAAGGTGCAGTTCCACTGGAGTCCACCAGGGGGCTGAGAAGCACCTTCATGCTGTGACAACACCAGTTGAAGCAAAACACACGAAGAAGTAGAACTAAGTTAGCTTATAGCTACCTAGCAACTCCCGGTATGCCCCCATTTCATAAATATTTAATGATATAATTTTCTTATAACGGGTTATATGTAGAGTTTTAAACATGTAATAAATATATAATGGGCACGGAGATGTTGTAGTCTCTTATATCTTTGATATTTAGTTACCAGTGGCTATCTTTGCGTCCCTGCTAATGTATTATTGTTAGCTAGTCGATTTAATTTCGTTTTATTTTCTATATTTTGTATTTGTTCTTCTAGATATGGCGTCGGTAACGACGACAGAGCCTCCAGCGTTATCCCCGGGCTCGTTACCGGAGCCCGTGGTGGTGCCCGCTTCCATGTTTGCACCGGAGCGGGGGTCTGGAGAGGATCCGTCCGGGGATGAGTGCTTCGAGGACGGCGAGGACACGAACGGAGAGTCCGCGGATCGGTTAGATTTAAGCAGCAAGGTGGGCCTCGCTTTTTTAAAGAAAAGTGAATTTCAAGATTTTTAGGAATCCTGCTCCCACTTATAGGTGCACCAAAATTGCGCACATTCCATTTTCTTTTTCTTCTGTTGCTGACTGTGCAAAACAGTGACACGTATGATGGATCCAGCTGGCAGGACGCGACGTGGAGTTTGTTTATATCATCGTTCTGTCGCTTCGCAAAGGTCCACATCCTTTACTGCTCAGCATTCTTTACTTTCTTCAAGATTATGTTAGTATTCCGAGCTTTAATCTCTGCTCTGGCTAATTGTGTGTCAAAGGATCCACTCCACCATGCTGTCTATAAAGCTACAGAAGCAAAACAGGCGAACCAGCTTTTAGCAGTATTGTTGTACTGGAGACCATATTTTCACAGTTTTGGTCTTAATTTGATTTGGGTCCTTGAAATCTTGGTGTTGGGATGCTCTGGACTTGGTCTTGGCTCGATCTCAGATTATGTGACACACTCACTACTTTTATATCAGTCCTTAAAAACATGATACTTTCTCAGACTCTCCATCAAACAATACAGTTTACTTATTTTGTTATCTTTATATTAAAGACTGTATTTATTGTGCCTTTCTTAATTGCTTAGTTTGAATGTATATCCCTTTGAAGTATTGCGACTTTCCTTGTATTTGAATAGAGACAGAAATAAACTTGCCATGCAAAGTTAATGCATAATCCCTCATATTGGAAGTCAGGTCCACACCTCAAATGCTTAGTCAGTTTCGTGTGGTAGTACCTACAGGTCTGACCTTTCTCTGTTTGTTTCTGTTTCTCTCTGTCCAATCAGCTTGTCCTCGTCAGCCCAACAGGGGAACAGTACGACTCTTTACTCCGAAATCTGAGGGAACGGATAGATGAAGGCTGTGGAGAGACCATCTACGTGGTTGGGATGGGCTCAGGTAAGAGTGAATAACTGCTGAAAAGTCTTATGAGAGCACTACAGAGGGTTTGTGGCACTGACGCCAAAAAAACACACTTTCAATACAGTCAGAAATCAACAGTCAATAGACTTATTATCATTCAAAACATCTGCTTTTTTCAATAATTTTTTAAATTGGTTTTTCAAACACTCCAACAAGAAGCAAAACAAAACAAAAAGTCAACTATCATACATTGCAAGTACAGTAAAAACAACAACTGCGACACAGCACTGTATACATAAATATGTGGATGCAGACCCTCCAAGTTGCTCTCTTCTTGAATGGCAGCTGTGACCGTTGTGTGGGTGACTGTAAATCCAAGCTGATCCTGCTTTATAGAAGTGAAGTAAAGCATTACAGTGCGCCATCATCACCACCAGAAATCCTCCTTTTCCCTGATGCTCCCTCCTTCAGTTCAGTTTTATTGGTGTTCACATGGGTCAATGTGTGCTGTAGTGCAGTGTTGAACATAAAGAATGCACATAAATACACAAATGTACAGCATTTAAAAATCCAAGAGAGAACGATAACACAGTGTGCTGAAACTACATCAATAGCCACCACTAATTAGCATCATAAACTAGGCTGAACCAGGTCGGTGGCAACAGATCTGCAAAGTGCTGTAAGTGCATATTCACTTTCTGCCCACTTGTGAGAAGCCACATAGGTTCTACTCCTCCTCCCCTGTCCAGAATTCAGAAGGGGTGTTTGTCAATGTTGAGGTCTGAGCCAGCAGCCAGAAGGAGACAGGTTTGGAGATTCTTTAAAATTAATGAAAATGATTTTCGAAATACAGACTGTAAATCATGCTCTGTCAGAATATCGATAGTTTGAACAACACCAACCGCTCAATCAGCAGAGGCGTTTGGACCAGCAGAGGTAACCTGATGTCGCTCATTGGTATTGATATCAGCGTATCCCTCGTGTGTTGTGTAACATTTTGACAGCATTTAAGATAAGACGTTACCTTATAACATCATCTAAAGGGCAGAAAGTCCTTCACAAGAGTTTAAAACTAGTTTGGTAATTGATAAATATCCTCTCTGGCAGGAGAGTTTTTCATAAGCCTGGAGCTGTCAACAAATATCCAGAAAAGAAAGACATTTTTAGAAGAGGTGGCACTTCAGCCTTCATGTTGGTGACCTCAGACAATCCCACAGCAAGTGCAGAGGTCCTGGAAAAACCTCTTCAAGCTCTCAGCTGTTATTTGATCCTCAGCAGCGGTGAAACCTGCTCACATTTCACTACAGCTTCTGTTTGAGCTGCAGGAAGCAACATGGAAATAATCTCCAAACTCTGCCAGTAAACACTTTATTTGGGTTTTTAACTCAGCAAATAGTTCCAGTCATGTGATGCAGGTGGCGAAGAGAACCTGCAGATGTCACCAGATACTCGTTCATTGACACAACAGCAAGGGAGCAGACTTCTCTGATGTTGCACAAAGCCACTGTTTATTTTCAGATTTATTACGTTTGGCCCAAAGGAAACAGTTACTGAAGCTTTTCTAACCAGAAACACACACTTATGTTGTTTCCTGTCCAGAGTGGAAACGCCGCAGAGCCGCCACTCCAGGCTGCTAATCCCATTTGTTTGTCCTTGTAGTTTATACACACACACACACACACACACACACACACACACACACACACACACACACACACACACACAGAGTTTTCCCCCTCTGAGCGCTTTCTGGCCTGCAGCATGTCTGACTCGTGCGGTATGTGTCAGGGTCAGAGTGCATGTGTGAAAGCGTGTCATTTGTCACTAGTTAAGGTGCGTGTGTGTGTTTGTGCGTGTGTGTGTGTGAATGTGTAATGTCCTATTTCCCGTCGTCTCTGGGCGCAGACGGAGGAGACTACGGCCTGGACGAGAAGGACATGGAGGCGTCGGTGGCCACAGTGCGGTCGCTGTGCGAGCAGGTGGAGGCCGACCTCATCTTCCTGAGAGAGCGGACGGAAACGGCCGGCAAGATTCAGGACTACCTCATCAGGCGGCGCGTGGGAGAGCAGGACTTCCTGGAGGTCAGGTAAGAAGAACAGGACGACGGTCAGGCAACGACAGAAACAATATAACTTCTGAATAAATTAAGTCTGTTTCGTCCCCTGAGATGAAGAGTGAAGCGATTTGCGGCGTCTCCTAGAATCGTATTCAGCTTCTGTGACTGAAAATCGAATAAAATCGATTTCCAGGTTGTGTTGTTACAATGCATTCTGCATCAACTTTGCTTATATTGTGAACATTTTGAGCTACTTTATGCTCTTGTTATTAGAAGAGATAATTTCAAGATGCTTCAGAGTTTCACTGTTTTTATAGTTGGAAGAGAACAAAAGTAACTAGTTACATTTCAGTGGCTGAAATCGTCTTCTTACGGTAATAATGTTAATTTTATACAACCTTTAAACAGACGCAATTTACATGATAACATTTCAAGTGAAAACACATAATTTGATACGATTCAAAGTACGACTGAGAGACTTCATCATTCTCCTTCTAAACTTCAGAATGCGGCTCAGGGAGCTGGGGAATGTGTTACATATGGAGAGAATCAGGTACATTCTGTCTGAAGAGGAAGTCTTCATTTCCTTGTGTCTGGTGTCCAGAGTGGCGGTGGTGGGGAACGTGGACGCTGGGAAGAGCACCCTGCTGGGAGTGCTGACCCACGGCGAGCTGGACAACGGCAGAGGCTTCGCTCGCCAGAAGCTCTTCAGACACAAACACGAGATGGAGAGCGGCAGGACCAGCAGTGTGGGCAACGACATCCTGGGCTTTGACCAGGAGGGCCAGGTGGGGGCCGTGCAGCCCAGAGGTGTGCCGGAGGGGCCCTTCTGGTTGGAAATCACTGCTTTTGCACAGAGGTGTTAGACATCAGTAACAGTGATAGTAAATACAGGTGGGCCCAGGATGGAGCCTTGGGGAACCCCAGATTTAATTTTACAGACTTCAGATTACCTAAAGCAAAGAAATCATTGACTTTAGCAATTCAATCAAGCTTAATAATGTGCCAGGGATGTCCAGTGTTAAAGTTGGTCCAACATGAGGGCCATGGGCCAAAACCGGGCACCGAACCAAGAAAATGTTACAAATTTAAAAGAAAATTTGTTTTAGAAACAGATTTCTTCATTGTGGACACAACACAGCACTGAGATGTTTCTGATGCTGCCTGGTTGCTGTCGGGGAGTTTGTGAAAACATGCAGAATTCCACAGCTGTAGGAGATTTTTGGGACGTTTCACTGGATTTTGCAGCAGAAAGTTTCATTAAAATTTTCAGTATTATTCTTTTGGTTTTATGAAAATATGCATTTTCATCACGTACGCTCACCGCCACAACTAAGAAAGACTTTAAAGTTTATATTTAAAGGTTATTTTGGTTTTAGCAGTCCAGGCCACTCCAGATGAAATTGAGCCGTTTGTGGCCCCAGAACTAAAATGAGTTTTAGAGGATGCGTTATTGATTTTTATCTCAGCGTTTTCTGATCTGCCTGTCCACGTGTCTCCCGGTCAGGTGGTCAATAAGCCTGACAGCCACGGCGGCGGTCTGGACTGGACCAAAATCTGCGAGAAGTCCTCCAAGGTCATCACCTTCATCGACCTGGCCGGCCACGAGAAGTACCTGAAGACCACCGTGTTCGGCATGACCGGACACCTGCCCGACTTCTGCATGCTCATGGTGAGAAAGAGAGAGAAACGGCGTCCAGGAACGGCCTCGCTCGTCAACCCCTCGCTCTCTTCTCTCAGGTGGGCAGCAACGCCGGCATCGTCGGCATGACCAAGGAGCACCTGGGTCTGGCTCTGGCCCTCAACGTCCCCGTCTTCGTGGTGGTTACCAAGATAGACATGTGTCCCGCCAACATCCTGCAAGGTAGAGACGCTTCCGGCGCTCCGTTAGCTCAGGGATCTGTCAGTGTTGGACGCCGCCATCTGCGGAGCTTCAGGAGGCAGCGGAGAGACGCTCCCATATGCTCGGCGAGAAGCAAACCAGCGTCTTCTCTCCCAGAAATAATCGCATTAATTAGCTGCCGATCTGGAGTCTTTACGGAGACACACTCGTCTTCTACACACCACTCGCTTTAATGATGTGAAAGTGTGTGTTAAAAAGGAAAAAAAGCCTCTGTGGGAAGATAAGGCGCTATATCACCAAACGCAGGAAATAAAGGGGAACGAGGAGAGTTTACATAAAGCCAAATAAGTCAAGTGGGGATAATTAAGAAAACAGTAAGCGTCCTCCCAGAGTCAGATGAAATATGCTTCAAAACCAGGAAAGGAGTGTGTGTACAGCTGCCACCGCCGCCGCACACTGAGGAAACCCGAGTCTCATGTGTTTTATCTGTTTATCCGCAGAGACGCTGAAGTTATTGCAGAGGTTATTAAAGTCGCCGGGCTGCAGGAAAATCCCCGTGTTGGTGCAGAACAAGGACGACGTCATCGTCACAGCCTCCAACTTCAGCTCGGAGAGGTGAGAGCGCAGGATGCCGCCAGGACCTCCCGGGGCTCCAGGACACTTTCAGAAAACATCACCATCATGTTGCTTTAGCTCCGTTTGATTTTTCATACTTATTTATTTTTTTTAAAAGGTCTAATCTGGGCTTGAAAACAGCTAAAACAGCCATAATATCTGGAATTCCCCCCAACAAAAACAGCTAGAACTGCTCTAATCATAATAATAATATTAAACAAATTGCACCTGTGACACTTTATGAAGTCTGCTTTTTGAAAAGACTCCATCTCTGTGTAAACGGGTGGCATACGTAACCTATTGAAAATGCTCGGACACTGTCTCCATGGAAACGGGAAAAGCGCAACTTGCTTGCTTAATTTCATTGCAAAGCTGGTCTCATCCCGGCTTCCCTGCAGCTTCAGAATCTCGGTTTAAGGATTGAAGTTGAAGGTTCCTCCGCCGCTTCTTGTTGGTTTTAACGCCTCCTGCTCTCTTCCTCCGCAGAATGTGTCCCATCTTCCAGATCTCCAACGTGACCGGAGAGAACATGGACCTGCTGAAGATGTTCCTGAACCTCCTCTCATCCAGGACCAACTTCAACAACGACGAGCCGGCCGAGTTCCAGATCGACGACACCTACTCCGTACCGGTGAGCAAGGCACTGCAATGACGAGCAGCACGTCCAGGGAGGCCGTCTTTCTTCTTCTTTTAACCAATCACATACCCAGAAGCTCAATTCGCCACAAAAAATAAAGAAAGCAACCAGCAGGCAGCTGGAGAAGCTTCAGTCTGAACGGTGAATGAAACCAGCCTGAGATCTGATGCTGTTCAGCCTCCTCAAACATCCAGCCAGCATTTATCAAATAGTTTGTGTTCGATTAATACTTTAGATTAAGCTAATAAACTCTGAGGAGATAAACCCAGACGGTTCAGTGTGTTTCCGATCAGACGGAGTGGCGTTTGTAACCCCCTGCCCCCCCTCCAGGGCGTGGGCACCGTGGTTTCAGGCACCACGTTACGAGGCCTGATCCGGCTGAACGACACGCTGCTGTTGGGCCCCGACCCGCTCGGCGCCTTCATCCCCATCGCCGTCAAATCCATCCACCGCAAGAGGATGCCGGTGCGGGAGGTCCGCGGCGGCCAGACGGCCTCCTTCGCCCTCAAAAAGGTCCGTAGGCTCATTTCTTTGACCCGGTGGAAACGTTTCTGCTCATCCTCAAGCTCTCCCCCGTAGTTTGAGTTCAGCTAACCGTTTTCTGATGCTAATCCCCGTCGTGGCAGCGGGCGGCGCTCGCCACTCTCCACTAATCCGCTCCGTCCTCCTCAGATCAAGCGCTCGTCCATCAGGAAGGGGATGGTGATGGTCTCTCCGAAGCTGATGCCGCAGGCCACCTGGGAGTTCGAGGCGGAGATTCTAGTGCTGCACCATCCGACCACGATATCCCCGCGTTACCAGGCCATGGGTCAGCGCCGCGCCGCGCCGCTCCGCGCTCTCAGCTCCGCCCGGAGCCGTGAAACGAAAACTGACCGCCGTGTCTCCTCTGCAGTCCACTGCGGCAGCATCCGGCAGACGGCCACCATCCTCACCATGAACAGGGACTGTCTGCGGACCGGAGACAAGGCCTCGGTCCACTTCCGCTTCATCAAGACCCCCGAGTACCTGCACTGCGAGCAGAAGCTGGTGTTCAGGGAGGGCCGCACCAAAGCCGTGGGAACCGTCACTAAGGTGAGACACACACACACACACACACACACACACACACACACACACACACACACACACACACACACAGGCTCATTTTACATGGGTGTTTTTTTCAGTCCGATTAAAAACAATCGTGCTAAACACATGTATATACATGGACGGTGCACAAAGCGATCCACGATGAATCCTCGTTCTCCAGGGTCCTGGGTGAAGCCGATTATACAGCACCTCTGACATGTGCACAACGTCGTCACCGCCGAGCCGAGTGTTTTCATCTGCTGGATATCTGCTCAAATAAGAGCGAGCGCTACCCCGGCCGGAGTCCCGCCCCGCCGAGGTGTAAAGCACCGGGGCTCTGCTCTGCCTGCCGACGGATGTTTCGAATGAATTGGTGTCTGTGTTAACTTGTGACCAACAGATGTTGAAAACCGACTGAAAGTTGTTGTTGTTCTAGTAAACGTCGGTTTTCTACAGTTACAGTAAATTTATAAGTTTAGAGTCTTTTGTGGGTCTTAATTTAACATCTGCTGTTAGCAGCATGTGTTTACTCAGAATTCCGCCGTCACTCGTTAACATGGGAACCAGTTAATCCATAACACCGTCAGGGCGGTCGCTTGTCGTCTGTTACGGAGCTCTTTGAACGACTCGCTGTTGCGCGATTTGCTTCCATCTTGCCTCTCCAGTGTTTGTTCTCTCGGGATTTTTATTAAAAAAGTGTTTTTTTGTTTGTTTGTTTTTTTTCCACCATTTCTGTCATTGTTCTGCTTGTTTTTGACTGCCCCGCTTCCCGTTTTCTGTGTACGTCGTCACGTCACTACGTACGACAGAACGCATGCGCTGAACAAATAACCCCCCGTTTATTCTGATCTACTGCCAGGCGGCGTTTATATGAGGAGCGGAGCGGATTGTCGGTCGGTGTAGACCACCTCGTACAATCGGCTCCGAAATACAATCCAGTCGGGAGTGAAGCAGATCCACTGGGGCGTTTAGGATCCGCTCCGCCCTACAAGCCGACTGTACGGGGCCCATGCAAACGTGGCTACACATCCAGACAGACACACACCAACGCCCACACACCCAGCCACACAGTTTCCTCTTCAAGAGGAGTTCAGCATGGTCATCTGTTTGTTTGGGTTTTTTTCTTTTTTATTTCTGGATTTTCCTCCCTTGTCAGCTCCTCCAGGCCGTCAACACTCAGGCTTCAAAATCCCATCAGTCCAAAACGGCGGCGTCCAAGAAGATGTTTAAAGAGGAGGAGGCGGGGTCGACAGCTCGGCCGCCCAGTCCCTCCTCCGCACAGCTGCCCGTGAGTACACACACACACACACACACACACACACACACGGACACGGACACACTTTTTTCTGTTTCAACTGCTGCTGGCATGTTTTCTCCTGTCGCTGTTTTCTCTCCATCACACACCAACATCACACACACACACACACACTCACACACTCGCCCTCTCCTCCTCCTGCTGCTCCGTCACGCCGCTCCCTGTGCTTCCTCTCTGTCTCGCCATGCTGCGTCAGTCAGCGGCCGAGGACGAGGCTCTCTGTAATGACAGCAACAAGGAGAACCAGGTAAACGCTGGACGGCGTGTTTCCTCAGCCCTCCCTGCATGAAGCCTCCCGTTCCTGACTGGATTCAGCGATTCAGCGATATTAATGAAGGCAGAGAGAGACGCTCCGCTCCACGTGCGCTCCACGTGCGCTGTAGACGCCGTAGAATAGTGGTGGGGTTTCACAGAGACAGTAAAATATTACAGTGATGATAATTCAGCCCCGATGCTCCGATGGCGTCGTGTGGATGTTTCCAGTTCACTGGTCAAACTGACCAGAAGCTTCGACTCGGAGCGTTCTCCTCGTGCCGGTTTACTTCTCGAGCCGCAGACTTTCAGATAACGATCACAAATTAAACACAGCCTGAATGACAGCAGAACCGTTCTAACATCTCGGCCCCGTTTACTCGACGTGTTCCACTGAAAACAGAACATTTTCGCTCCGACTCGCTGAAAAGGCAGCGTTTTGAAAACAGAATCCGTCTCCATGGAAACGGCACAAACACAGTATTTCAGCAGCCTGCCATCTCCATTGGAACGGAGTAAAGCAGCTTTCTGAGAACATAGATTTAGATATAGATTAGACATAACAGAGTAGAACATAGAACTTAGATCAACACGTCACACTCAGGTCTCAATCCGCACAGAACACTGTTGTTCTTAGTATTTCCCAGAAGCCTTTTCTTGTATATATTTTAGGATATTGTATATTTGACAGCTGTTTATATATTATTTTTTACTTTCTATTTGTACAGTTTAGTCTCTGCTCATATTTAATATTCTTTTCTTTTTGATCGCACAAATCTGACTGATGAAACGCTCCAGAATTCCAATGTACCTGTTGAAAAACTGTTTTTTAAGCTGTAGAAATGGCAATTAACTCTAATCTAATCTGGAACGCTGCAATGAGCAAACTACTTTTACCCATTTCTGTTGAAACTAGTTTTTAAAACGTTGCTGTCTGGACTTGAAACCTTCCTGAAACAGAAACACACAAATGATGGGTTTTCTGTGGAGACGCCGTCGTGTGAACGGGGCCTTTACGTTTTTAGATTTAATAGAAATGTGTTGGTTTTTACAGTAACAGTAGTGATTTGTGTTTCATTCTAAAACGAGCGTCCTGCCTTCTGCCGGATCAGACCAGATCAGACCAGATTTCGATCAGATCAGATCAGATTAGATCTCGAACGGCAGAAGAATCAAACTGACTGAATGTTTCCGTGCAGCTGAAGTCGGGAGGCGGCGGGCGCCGGAGAGGCGGCCAGAGACACCGAGGGAAAGGCCTGAACGCCGTCGCCGCCGCCGCCGCCGCCGCCATGTCCACGGCGCTGCCGGCCGGAGCGGCAGGAACCGCCTGAAACTCTTCATCCTCCTCATCCTCATCACTGTTGGCTCCTGCAGGGACGGAGCGGAATCTGTTCACACAGATCTGAGTTCAGACTGAAGACGAGAAGAAAACTCTTCTGTTTTATGAACCAAGTTATTGTTTTTTCATCTCTGGGCGTGAAAGTTTTTGACTGTTTCCCCTGAAGTTCGCTCATCCTCAGCATTTCGACGTCTCTCTCAGATTCGGCCCGTTTCCACTAAACTCCCTGAAACTTTCACCGTTTTCTACTTTTTCTAGAGTCGTGAAATCGTTTTGGATTCATGCTGAGATTTTTAACTTTAACAGCTTTTCTCATTTTTTTTTCAGAATTTGTATCTTGAATTTCTAAAAAAAATTCTAACGTTACTGAGGAAATCATATTATGATTTAAATATGAAGAAAAAAAATCCCAAATATTTATTTTGCGTTAATTGAAAATTGTGATCGAGCCTCTTTAAACTGATGGAAGTGAACTGAAGTGAGAGTTTTTCACATTTAAATTGAATTAAAGCCTCCAGTTGAGATTTTATTCTCAATTAACAAAATGTTCACTTTGTAAAGTCTGCCTTTTTTTGAAAGTAAACCGCTTTCTCATAGTTTTTTCCAGTGTGTTTCTTATTCCTTGATTTGTATTTTGAATTAAAAAAAAATGTCTAACTTGAAAAGGTTTTTGTGGAAAATTAGATTTTTTTTTTTTTAACCAAAATTTACATTTTTTAGTTAAATTTCTTGGCGCTGTATCGAAAAGTGTTGCTGTTTTTGAAAAAAGAAACTTTTTCAGCACAATTTTTTTCCACATTTTGTATTTTTGAATTTCTAAAATTTCTAACTTCATTTGAAAAGTTTTACTCAGAATTCCCCAGTTTTTATGATAAAGTCCTCTTTTTATTTCAGAATTTTCATTGTTTTCTACAATTTGTATTTTGAATTTCTAAAATATTTCATATTCTGTCACAATTCTGGAATCTGATGTAGTTGACATTTTGACTATACTTCCAGGTTTATAGAAAGTTCCTCCAGCATTCGGCTGCTCGGTTCAGAGTCTCCGGCTCCGCCTGCAGAAGCGTTTTATCCCAGAAGTCTGAGTTTTGGTCCGTCGTTCTGAAACTGCCGGGTTCGTTCGTCTGTTTTCTTTTGGTTGGTGAATTTGATGAATCACAGAAGACGATAAATCTTCTGAGTTCTGAAAGCTTTTCTGGAAGAATCCGAGACGCCGTCGCCTCATGAAGAACGAATCCTGTGTCAGAGGTCACGAGGCTCCGCTGGCAAACTAAGGTCATCCAGTCGACTGATGTCTTTGTTTTTTTTTTTTATTTATTTTCCGGGCAGTTTTCCCACACGGCGCCTCCAGAGCTCGGCTCTTCCAGCCGGATCCGTCGCTCTCGTGCTGCACATGAGAAACAATCAAGTGTTTAAAAGCGAAACGCGCCGTGAAGAACAGATTTCTGTCTAGCAAGCAACTCAAGACTACAACTTTATCTTTCTTTTTTTTTTTTTTTTGGACTTCTTTGATCCATTTTTTTTCAATTTGAAGGTGTGTGTTTGGTGTTTTGGGGGCTTTTTCCCTCATGAACCATTTAAAGCTGATCAACAGATTTTAAGGCCCCACTTTTTCAGACGAAACCGTCAGAATTCCCTTTTTTCCCATGAAACAGTGCATGACTTTATTTTTTTGGAGAGTTTTTTTTGTGTGTATGTATGTACAAAACCGAAGGCTTAAAAAAAAAAGAGAGAAGGTGCCATTTAAATTAAGTGGTTTCAGTTGCTGTTGTAAATCCTTTTAAATAAAGATGTTCTACAAGCGTTTTGCTCCAGCGGCTTGTTTCTGTTCCACCTCCTCCATCCTGTTTGTTTACGACGTTAAACTCAAACGTTCCAGGATTAAAGACCAGCGTAAATATTCATGTGAGAAGGAAAGATTCTTCTGTTTGAGGAGTTCACTCCCATCCGAAGTGTTGAATCAATGTTTGCACACAAAGAAAATACCAAGTCATGGAAAAGGTTCCATCGATTTAATCTCTGCGGCTTTGAAAAGAGGTTTTTCCCTTTGTTTTTTTTTGTTTTGTTTTTTTAAGTGTAGAAACTGTTTGGCATCAGTGAAAGATAAATATGAGGAAAATCTAAAGCTCTCATAATTCTGAAGGTAAATATGCGATGGGAAGATATGGATTCTTTACACAACATAAAACATTTTCAAGCAAAAACGTGAAAGTTTCCACAAGTCGTGACGCCCTGGTTAGAGAATGGCTGCATCAGGGTGTCAAACATGTGGCGCAGGACTCTGGAACGGGTCCACAAATGACCCGGGAAAGGAAAGACATTACAAAGAAAACCTGGACGTGAGAAAACAAAGTGTAAGAAATGTTATTTCTGGTTTGTTTACTGTGGAAATCTGTGCATATTAAGAATAAATGATTCAGGCTGCAGTAAGAAATAAAGGTTTTGGATTCTGAAGCCCATCACAAAACAAAATTCACAAATATATCAGCAGGTTTTTCATTTGAGTTCACTTTTTCTACTTTTATTTCAATAAAGATATTTATAGATCAATATAATATTCAATATAGAGAAAATGATCAGTGGAACCCCCCCCCCCCCCCAACAAAAAATAAATAAACAAAAAAATCTTTTTATTCTCAAAAATGTTATCAGTTTTGATTTATTAAGTGCAGCAATGGTATTTTTAAAATGATAAACCGTGACACTCAGGTCGATACCTGAAGATCAACACATCCCTCCCTCACTGGAATCAGACAAAACAGTCAAAGGAATTCTTTTAAAAACTGAAATGAATACTAAAGCTTCCATTCAGACGTGGGAAGGGAACTGTGGGAGATGCATTATGGGAAACCTGGACCTGTACCTGCAGCTGAGGTACGAGGATCATTTTCCTGGCTTAAGATTAGACGATAGCCACATTTTAGAAGTGAAATCTGAATCCACAACAGGAAAACACTCCGTCTTCACTGGATTTTCCTACTTTGCACTGACTCATCAGACTCTCAGTCAGATTAGTTCCATCCTCGTTTCCCAGCGTCCTGAAGGTTTAACGTCTTGTTCTGAATTTACTGACGGTCTTTCAGTCCGAGTCGACCAGCCGGACGGAAACGGGCGGCGGCGGCGGTGGAGGTCAGAGAGCAGCAGGTTAAGAGGAGATGTTAAGAAGGAGCTGGAGTCGCACGGCTCTCTGTTTATTCTCGCTTTTCATTTCATTTCCCGTATCCGTCTCTGCAGTCTGTCGGCGGATGATTTATTGTCCGAGGCGCCGTTCGGAGCGGGAGCTTCCAGTGTCGCTTCATGACAGGAGAAACCTTCATCATTTTCTGACTGCAGCCCGACATGCAAATACTGCGCTGAGCTCAGTAACTCAGGTCTAATGTTCTGCTTCTTACTTTTAGAGGTTTTTTTCTTATTGACAGCTAAGAGGCTGAGGCAGCAGGTTTCCAGCCTGTGGCCCGTGGACCACAGTCGGCCCCTCAGACGATTCCTAAACCGATACGCCACAGAAGGACGTCAGTGAGACACACCTGAATCCAACAGTACAACAGTCCTGATGTACTGTTCAACGGAATGCATTTCCAGCTAGAAATGACAAAAAGCCAGAAATCTGTGTTTCTTCTCGGTGCTTTCCTCCATCACCCATGGTTGAATAGTTTTGCCCGAGCAGCTGAATACGTCCTGGAGCCTGTTCCAGAAGCACGTTAACAAAGTCCATCAACCTTCAGCGACATTAGTGAAGTTTGTCAGAGGTGTTAGTCTTTTTTTGCAAGTTCAAGTCAAATCTCAAGTCTCTAAAAAATAAATCTCTCGTCTCTTCTCCACATTTTGATAAACTGAAGGGAAAAAATAATGAATGCCTTGACTATCAGCCTCTACATGATGAGTTTTGTTGGTGTGTTACTGCTCCTGTGCACATTACAGATTTTTCTTTTTGTTTGAGAAGTTTTGCTCTCATGTGCTTCGTTCGGTCACATCTTATTCATCTCCTGGGGCTCAGCCCCCGTGTTTAAACCCTAGTGACGCCCCTGCTGAACTGTAACACTTAGTTTCCAATTGAAATATGTTTATTCTGACAAAAGACTGTATAAAGTGTCAAATATAAAAAAGCACATTCCAGTATAAAATAGTACAAAGCAGTCAAATAAATCAGTGAAATAACAAAACCCTCTTTGCAACATGAATTAAAACAATGTGCAATATGTTGTAGAAAAGCAAAATGAAGTAAAATGTGCATTTTCAGAACAGAAATGGTCAATTATATCACAGGAACAAAGTCTAATTGCCGCTTCGTGCGTCTCCGTGCGTCACTGATCCAAGATGGCGGCAGCGCACCTGTATTTACGCGCAAAGATTTCTCCCTGAAGGATGAAGTCTCATTCACGTGTAACATATCATTCGAAAGCTGAAGAGATGCAGAATGTCAAATAACTTTATCTAAATTCTCAAGATTAACGACAGCGCAGCTGGATGGCCACAAGAGGCAGCAGATCAGATGATGGCGCATGACGCCTTTTTAATCTTACAGAGGAAAACACCTGAATCCTGGTGAGAGAGCAGCGGGGCTGGACTGGAAATGACCACAGCACGGTAAGGACATAAAATATATTGCTTTCAGTGATGGTAGTTTGGTGATTTGGTGAAGTTTTGTGTGAGAAACGTGCATTCTGAGGCGCTGGCTGTGAAATGTGAAGGTCTGGTTTCTGTTTGGAGACTAACGTGAGGTGGTCTCTCCAGAAAATATTCAGCTTGGTTTCATCTGAAAGTGCAGCTTTTCTAGTTTCACATGAGACCCAATTTGTTGATTTTGCGTTCTGTTGCGATTTGTTCCGGATGTTGTTGATGTTGGTGGCTTCTTGTTTTTTTTCCATATGTATTTAAAGTTGTTATAAAACAAATTCTTTAATGCCACAGTGAACTTTTAGTGATCAGTTAGTGGCTTTTGTTTGAGAAACAATTTGAAGATGTCATCCCCTCAACTTTTGAAACTTTTTACAAATGAAACTGGTGCCTACAGCTGCTGGATCTGCCAGTTTGGACAGAAGTTATTAAAACACTTTGTGTGTTTCTTCTCATGTAAATGTTATCACGTCACATTCCTCTTTTTGTAATGAGAATGATGTAAATACATCCTGGAGATCAACGGGCTCAGCTTCCACTGTGGAGAGTAAAAAACAGCAGGAGTAACTGATAGTAGTTGTTTTGTGTGCAGTTTTTAAATGACATTAAAAACTCTGCGACACAACGACAGCAGTCATTTATTTTTTAGACAGTCGCTGCAGCTGAAGACGGAGCTTCTGTTGGTCTCAGACAATAATCCCTCTTTCAGAGGTGGATCATTTAGACTCTCCTTTTAATTATCCTGGTGGAAAATGAACCTCTGACTGGACACTGCTCTTTAATTCTGTTGTAGTAATCACACAATGCCTGCAGACGCTCAGAAGTTTGAAGCACTCAAACAACCCGATTAATCCAAGTTCTTTTTACTTACTTTCTTTTTCAGAGAAGTGAACCGAAGCTGAAATCAACAGGCATCTGATCGCTGACAGGGAGTCAGGAGGGTAGAAGGTTCATCTTCCCAAAAAAACAAAAAAAACAACATAAAACAAAAGGAAACACAATTTTGAGTCCAAATCTCAACTTGAGGTAAACGGTTTTTAAAAATGAGATGATCCGTTCTGCTCAGGCATTCGTCTCACTGCCTGCTCTACATCTAGGATCACATGATGTCTGCAGTTTTGTGGGTTTGGAGTTATTCGCTGGCAGTTCCTTCTTCCTCAGTCTAAAGCACAGTTTTCCACAGTGTGGAACCATGAACCTGTTTCTGCAGAAAGTCTCCTCTGAGTCTGGTTCTGCAGGTTTCTTCTTCTTCCGTCTTCGTCTTTAGATAAACCCGCCTTGCCTCCAGAGGAAGTGATTCCTTCCCTCCGTCTCCTCTGCTTGCTCGGGTTTGCTTGTCATGCTTCCGTCTCTGAACAACCTTGAAATGACGGTGTTGATTTTGACGCTGTTGAGAGACAATTGAGTGGAATTGGAGACAAATGGTGACAAAACACCTTTCGCAGTCAGACAGGAAAGCTTGAGGCGGCTGTACTGAAGGTATATAACTCCAGCTTGCTCCATCTGCTCGGCTCCAGAAAGCTGGAGCGACTCTGAACGTCTGTCTGTGATTGTCCTGAGCTAATGGAAAATAAAACCCATCAAATGCCTCAAAAGGAGCTTTTCAGGTTTTGACACGAGCTCAGCCTGGAAAAGACAAACCAACTCCTGTAATTAGTGGAGGAGCTGTTTTTAACTTTTTTATTTTTCAAGTACCGACATCCACTTGCCCTCGACTGTTTTTCTGTCTTTCTGCTCGGGGTTGGTGAGCTTTTTCTTTCCCTTCAGGTAGTAACAAAAACCAACTTGTTGAAAGATTGATGTGAAATAAATTACTGACTGATTATAAAAGCTGTTGATTTATTGAGACAGGTTCTTTTTTTATTATTATGAAACAGTTTGATTTGATTGAAGTAATTAAATGTACTTGTCTTCCATTCATCATTAATCACCGACTCCAGAAAGGTGCTATTTATCATTTAAGGAAAACTTATCCTCAAAGTAAGAAAAAAAAGCCCTTCTTATCAAAAATGGAAATGATGAACGTCGTGCGGGTTTGAAAAACACGGTGAGGAAATGTCGAGTCTTAACAGAAAAGGTCGGTTTGAGAGGAGAACTCCCTCACTGCATGTGGACTTCAGCTCTCAGCTGAAACGTCTCCTCGTGACTCCAGACTGTGGAGGTCAGAGGTCATTCCTTTCTGAGAAACTGTTGTGGTGCTTAAAGTTTAACTTCATAACATCATATTCATTCATATAGGATTTCTGTTTTCACTTGAAAACATTGTCGTATAGAAGAGGCCGAAGGAACATCTGCACCGCTGAAAACACATTTTCAGAACAGTTTGCTGCAGGTCAGAACTCTTTATGGAGGAACCAGAAATGCCCCCTGCTCCCGTTTCTTTCAAACTGTCCATCGTCTTTCCTGTTTTGTCCATGCGAGGCGATGGTGGCAGCATAGAGAGCAGACACCGTTTAGATAAAAATGTTGAAGTTATCCTTTTGTAAATATTCAACCTTCTGAAGGTCGTGAATGTAAAGAGACGATGCGCCGTCGTTCCAGAGTTCGTCCTGGTGCCAGGTAAAAGCTGGAGCAGCGTGAGAATTTAGGGGGATGTAGTTTAAGGAGGGAAACCTTCACTCACTTTACTGAAACTGCCTCATGTTAGCTGTTAATGAAATGACACGAACTTGACAGCTGAAGACCTTTATCGTCTGCTGCTTCCAGTGAATTCACCGCAGAGTTTCCATTGATCAGCTGATTGCTCGCTGTCTCATTAGATCAGGCCTGGCTGTTGGTGAAGCCGCTGCTGCAGCTGCTCAGATCCTTCGTACGATCCACACAGCTGCCAAAATACAGAGTCGGAAACTCAAACCAGGTTTCTCGTCTTCATGGTTCATGTCTGCTTCTGTTCATGTAAGCAGGGCTTTTGGCATGCAGAACCATTCTTGGTGTCCTCATTTGCATCTGGTGCCAGTCATGGTGTTAATCTTCGTTGATCACCTGCGAACCAAACGCAGCCTGTCTTTGTGAACATGCAGTTTGGACCATCTTGTTCAGTTCCAGTCAGAGGTTTATGGCATTCTGAAGTCATTACTGAGAAGCGGATGATAGATTTGGGACGAGTATATGTGGATACGATCCGGTTTTTCCTGCAGGCTCGTGTCTTTGTTCTTGTGTTTGGCAGCACGACCTCTGATGCCACCTCCGTCCTCGCCTTGCAGTTAAAATTCACAGCGCTCTCTCACCCCAGAGCATCGCTGTTCATCCAATATTTATACTCAGATGTGCGTTTTCCCGTCAGACGGCAGCGCTCGGGCAGGAGTCTGCGTGCATCCTACTGGGCTTCCCGTTCTGTAAATCCATTCTTGCTGCAGTATTGTTGTTTAACTCTTACTGAATGTAGCATTTCCTATCGTATCCACATTTACTTATCTAGGTGTCACATTGGATTCAAAATTAACATTTAAGAGCCATATTAAAAAACTCTGCAACTCTCTCAGATTCAATCTCTCAAATTATAGATACATCAGACGTTCATTGAGTACCGAAGCCTCGTTTATGTATCTTAACTCTATGATTATGTCACGTTTTTTGTACTGTATGACTTCCTGGTCACAGGCGTGCAAAACTGTGTTGGAACCTGTCCACTCCTTATATAAACAGGCAGTCAAAATTCATGATAAAAAACATTGACGGTATCATCACTGTCCTATTCTTAGTAAATATAGCATTTTAAGCCTTGATAGCTTAATTGTCTTTGCAAATCTTTCTTTACTCTTTAAAGTTTTTCATGGTGCTGCTCCTCCTCTCAGAGCTTTTGTTTCTTTAACCTCAGAAATATCTACAAGAGTGACACGCTCATCCTTGAGAGGAGAGTGTCGTGCTCCCAAACATGACAAGGCCCTTGGTAGAAAAAGCTTTGCTTGTGTATCAAGTAACCTCTGGAATACTCTCCCAACAGAGATCATTACATGCACAGGATTTCCCACTTTTGCACGTCTGTTAAAGAAATGGCTGCTCAGTAAACAACAATGTGATCATTAGGAATGAAAATGATGGAGTGTGTATGATGTGGTGTGTGTGTGTGCGTGCGCGTCTTGGTGCAGAGAATAATTTTAGGATAATGTGTATTTGGATGTAACTCCGTTTTATGTTTTACTGGTCATTTTTTCCACATGCATTGTAGTAATCGTTTCTAGTCTAGTTAACATCAACCTGCCCAGGGACTACAGGTGTAAATTAGCAATCTGCTATAACCTGGCACTAAGCATCTTTCCAAACTTTGTTTTGGTCAATGTGTTGTTGTGCACTGTCCCTGTTTAAATAAACGCATACCATACCATACCATACCATATCAGCTGTGTACGGTATGCAACCACTTTATGTATTTTAGAGTATTTAAGAGGAGCCATTTGTTTGCTGTCCCCCGCGGACATCCAGGAGGGAACACAATCCCTCACACTGACAGACATTCAGTTAGCTATTGATCGGCAGTCTGTTCCTGAGGCCATCATAGTGTAAGTTATCCGTGGGTAGCTTTAACAAAACGCCCTGGGACACGAGTTCTCGGTCCAGGGAAATGATGCTTACAGCTCTTTTTATTCAGATTGCTCACCTCTGTGTTACAATTCAGATTGGAGTTTGTTTGACAAACAAGAGGCCAGGGATCCAAAATGGGCCTGAGAGAAGCTCCAGTCAGGCCCACCAAACCACCAAGCAAATGCTAAAAAAAAAATTTGAAGTCAAAGTGATTTCTAAATTCACTGTCAAAATACAAAACAAGCAAAACAAAAGTGCACTACTGCCTAGTCACGGTCATGGAGATTCAGTCTCCAACATCTTGTTTTTGTGTGGGGTCTGGCCAGAGGACTTCATCTACATCGCAGGCAATATTTTCCCTTGCCAGAAAACGGGGGAAGAACCCCTCTGGTGTGCCGAACCCAGCCTTGAAAAGACTCATAGACCTTCCATCACCATGCAGAGAAAAACTCCTCTATTGGACTCAGGAAGGGGCTGTTGGGTGGAAGGAGAACCTTGATGAAGTGCTGGTTGTTAGTGAACCACTCATGAATCAGGACAGCATGGTGAAACCTCACATTGTCCCAAACTGTGACATATATAGGATGCACTTCTTGCTGATTATGCTGCTCACATTCAGTCATAACATTCTGTAGACCACCGAGAAATGCCACGAGGTGTTCAGTGTTGTATGGCCCCAGGTTTACATGGTGGTGGAGAACCCCCCAGTTACTCATGGCTGCACAAATGGTGACATTGCCACCACGCTGGCAAGGGACTTCCACAATGGCAGACTGACCAATTATGCTCCTGCCTCTCTGCCTCCTTTTTGCCAGATTGAACCCTGCTTCATCTATGAAAATGTATTCATGGGGCCTTTCCATGGAATCCAGTTCAAACACTCTCTATGAAAATAGATAAAAAAGTAGTTTAGTACAATAAGTAATGCACAAAGCCTACAGTAACAGTAACTCTGAGCAGAGAATAGTACTACAACAGTGCGGACAGTGTGTAGATTACACTTACCTGCACATACTGATACCTTAGATCTTTGACTGTTGCGGAGTTGCGCTCAAAGGATACCCTGTACACTTGCTTCATGCTGAGTCTGTTTCGTTGGAGGACTCGGTCAACAGTTGACACAGAGACACTATTGATTCCATCAAAGTTGACATGTTCTTCAGTCACTCTCTGCTGGATATCCTGGAGTCAGATGGCATTATTTTGAAGGACCATGTCAACAATGAGTCTTTCTTGTTGTTGGGAGAACATAGAAGGCCTTCCTCCCTCATGTGGTCATCTTTCAATTCTACAAGGAGGAAAACACACTTACAAACATATCCAGCCAGTAAAAACAATATTGTAATGAGCATTATGGTACTTACAGTAAAATACAGTAAGAGACATACACAGTAAATACATGTATGTCAAAGACACAATTACCTGTTGTCTTCTCTGAATGTCCTGATAATGCCGGCGACCGAGAACCTGCTCAAATTAGGTTGGACTCTTTGTCCTGCCTCTCTCATTGTCATCCCGTGAACAAGGACATGGTAGACAATAGCTGCCCGAATTTCATCCGTGATGACCGTTCTAGGTCTTCCCCTTCATCGTCCTCTTCCTCTGCCTCTTCCTCCTCATCCACCACCTCTCATGCCAACTCCTCTGCCTCTCTGTATGTTTCTATCCATTGTCCATGGAAGCACGTGCTACCTGTGCACTCTGAACTGGCTTTTATCCTTCCCACTTGGTCTGATCACATCATTAGAAACGTGTTCAATTTTTAGTTGTTTTATGTAAAAGATGACAGCTGTGTTGGAGTTGTGTTCACATTTTGCTGTCAGTGATTACAATTTTGCAAAAAATATTGTGAAATGTGTTTAGTGACTGAGAATGTGTCTAAGGTTTTGCAAGAAAGAGCAGATGGGTTTTGCAAATTGAGCATACGACCTGAACAGTGTTTAAGTTTTTGCCAAAAGAGTGTAACTGTAAATGAAAGTGGGCCCATAATGGAGCCTTGAGGAACCCCAGATGTCATTTTGTTCATCCCAGACTTGAGATTACCGAAAACAAAGAAGTCCCTGTCTTTTAGAAAATATCCAAACATGTTTAGTAATGTGCCAGAGCTGCCCGGTGGTGAATTCGGTCAAGAACAGGTGTCAAACATGGAGCCCGTGGGCCTAAATGTGGTCACAAGAGACTCAAACCCAGTCTGTCAAACTACAAAGCAAATGGAAAAAATTTTAAAGATTACGTAACATTTTTGTTTAACAACAAATTAGTAGCGGACGCAAAAGATGAAAATGGGTTGCATGTGGCCTCTAAACTGAAAGATGTCTGACTGCATCTATCTACAACATTCTTTCTGTATTGAAAGTCTTCAAGAAATAAATCTGTAAGTCCATGAAACAGACTAAAACTCTTATGATTTTCTTGGACAATATAGAAACACAGAATGGAGAGAGTCTCCAAACCCAGCTCACAAGCTACCCTTGGTTACTTTTGTTAGGCAGCAGTCCATTCGTTTTGACAGTCACTTGACTCCATCTACCGAGGTTCAGTTCGGCCAATGAAAAGATTCCCGGCTTCTACAGAAAGCTGCTTTTGCTCAGTGTTTGCATGACAAACACGACAATCTGCCGGAGATGAGCAGCGGGGATGGAAGGTGACCAAGCCGACTGTGGTATGAGCTTCACCGAGAGGAAGAACAAACAGACTGATAGGCAGATGGAGAGGAATCGGCTGGCAGTGGAACAGGCAGAAGGAAGAGTGTATTGATTCGCAACACGGGTAGGCGAGGAGCGAGACAATCACAAACTGAATGACTTAAAACGACAACAATGAAGAACACTTGACTGTAGAAAAGAAACAATGACGCCCACACAGTGTGGCTCGAGACGACGGCAGGACGAGAAGCAACTTTAAAACCAAAAAACAGCAACTTTCAGTTCAGGGACGGTGAGAGTGAAGCGCTCACATTATCATTCCTGGCATGTTGAAGTCATGTTTTCCCACATGGAAGAGACGCACGGCGCTGGGTAACAGCAGGCATGGGACCGAACAGACTGGGTGGTGTGGTGCATTCTGGGTAGACGAGAAAGGCTGCTGCTCCAATCTTAATGTTCTGCTGGGGGCGTCGTTTGATACTAGCACGATGGAGCTGGCATCACACGCACTTCAAACATAACAAACCCGTTTTATGTTGATTGTCAAAATCGCAACTGTTGTGCGACATTAACCATGTGTCCGCAAAGAGACGGCAGCAGCTGAGGACGACAGGATGTGTCTCCCTGAATGAGGGACGATCCGCGGATAAATAAGGTGGTTTCACCACAAACAAAGAGTTTTCCTGATATGATGGCCGTTATTCCCAGTCTTCTCAGCTGAGTTTATCATTATATTTATTACATTTCACATGTATTATGTTTGCCATGTTGTGTTAACGGTATCAAACTCTGAACAAGCTTCGTGCAGATTGCTGCTTTAAACTAAAACCTACAATAAGGCAACTTTAATTGTCACTATAATCATCAATACAATCAGAAGTTCATAAATGAATCACTACAGTAACTGAAAGATGAGAAGATTTCTGGATATAGATAATCAAAATCCCCAAATTTCTCATCTAAAATCATATTTTTGTGTGAATCTTTTTAGGGACGATGTGACGAGTCTGATAATTTTAGTGGCAGCAGACATTGTTTATTATTCGCCCACATTTAGACCCGCCTACATGATGTTTCAAATGAAAACATCGTTTTCACGTTTTAATTTTCCACATTTTGAAAATGTCAACGTCAGTATCCACTTAAACAGCAGAAACACTTAAAATAAGTCCAGTACATGAAAGACTTCAAGTCTCACACACACACAGACAACAAAACACTGTAAATGTTAACAGTAAGGAGAACACGGACATTCGAACACACAGACGACCGAGTTGGATTATTATTTCAGTCACATTCAACTATAAACTACCGTCCGTTGCGTTTTTAGTCTCTCTTAATGAAAGTTTTCTCTTTTCATTTAAAGACGCCGTCTTGTAAACGGGACCTAAATCACTGAGCTGCTTTGCAGGATGAGAAAATGTAGAAAAGGTTTGAATCATGCGAGCTTTCTCCACATTAAACTCTTCAGGTAAACTTGGACTGAAAACAGTTTTTTATATTGTCAATATTTATACACTACTTTTCATGTGGCGGGATTAATTCCTATTGAGGTGTTTTACTCAATGAATGACATAACTCATTCACTATAACCACAGTTTGTTGATTGATGAGAGTGTAGTTTCAGCATTAGAGTGTTTTTTTTTTTTTTTTTTTTTTTTAATGTGTTGGATGATTGTCCTTGTTGATGTAATCTGATGTAAAGAACTTTTTTTTTTTCATTCAGTAAAGATACATGGATAATATGGGAATCTGTATGTTGCTAATTAGAGAAGATCACCTTTGCTGATAAATTGCTCTTTTTTTAATGGAGTCCATTTGGTTACTTCCTGTTCCACCTCTGAAAATAACAGGAATGAAATGACTGAATTATGTCCAGCACAGGCCTTTGCTGGAAGCCAGACTGGGTGGAATCGAGACAATCCCCCCCGGTAATTTGGTGAACATATCGGCGTCAGTAATAATACTGAGAACTTTCTCCATTGTTCTTGAAGAAAAGAACCTTTTTCTAAATGTCTTTTATGTCAGATAATAGCGATAAGACACTGGGGGATTATGGGTTTCAATCTGTGAGAACGACTTCCTTTAATGTGGAGCGGCGGCGGCGTGTCAGTCACTGGAGCTCAGTTCGCTGATTTGGGAGGAATGGCCTGATGAAAGACGGGGATAAAGGCGGGTGGAAATAAGCCGCTCAGCACAAAAAGCCAGTGGGAGTCACATTCACACAGTCAAGGACGGGAGACGTGGTTCTGCTACGGGGGGGCGAGGGGGGGATTTCACCACCATTTATTCACTTAAGCGCTCTAAACTTCAGCCTGAAATCGAGTCCCCCAGACTTAGAGAGCTCCTAACCTGAAAGGAATTTAATTAGTGTGGATTTTAGTTGGTGATACTTTAATCAAAACCCCGTTTTATTAGCTTTAGCAAAAAAGTTTTCACAGTGGACGGAGAGAAGATCGTCAGGCGACTCCCTGAAAGTGAAAACCTGCTTATTAACCGATCAGGTCGTTCCTGAAGAGCCGTGGCTGTGTTTGATTTTAACTTCTCGACAAGTTCAGGAAGACGTTAAACAGAAATTACCGGAGAGAAGAAGAGGTGTATTCAGAAAAGCTTAGCTTCCTTCGTTCCAGACATAATTACTGTTTATGTGACGACGCTTTAGGGAAACGGCAGCTTAGCACAGAGTTAGAATTTAAAGGAATGAATCATTATTATCAAGGAGACCTGTTCTCTCTGAAATGATAATATATGGATAAATACAAGTCCAATCGCGCAGTGATTTTGGACCTGGCGGTCGCGACTTCTTTCTGACAAGAGCTGCAAGCTTCTGCAGCCCCAAAATGACAAGCGTTCACAAATCCACCACTGTGTGGTGCAACTGGAAAACCAGTGCGTTTTACTCAGTTCACACAGAGCATTTTTTTCTAATTCGTTTTACAATTTACGCCACAATTCAATAATGTTGCTGCGTAAATGGTTCCTGAGGCGTTTTACCTTTTAATGGAAAATGTTGCCTTTTTTTGACATTTCCAAAAAGTTGGAGCAGCATCCCTCTTCTTTTTAAAACTGGATTGTGAGGGATCGTGTCTCTGTCTCTTTCTTCGTAGCTGCAGCATCATGGCTCCTCACCCAGAATTCCTTGCTGGATTTTCCGCTTCAGGATGGGTGTTCAGTGCTGTCCTTGCTGGGATATTCAAGAGAGTTTATTTGGATGGAAGCAGATGTTGAATGTATTTTCAGAATTGATGGAGCCTCTCTCGATGTGTAGCCTCGTCCCCGTCAGAGACGCTGACGGTCCACTGGACGCCTGTGATTGACTGGAGATTCACACCTGGCTCTGGACTCAGATCTCTCCTCATTTACACTCTCACACTTTAAACACTCATTTGATCCCCCAAGCCATGTTCTAGATGACCTGTTTCAATGTTGAACGCTCCTCTGGTCGTTTTTACTGAGTCAGTATTTCAGTTCAAACATCAGACATATGAGCTACAAATATGAGCTCCTTCGATTTGAAAATCGCGCTTCAAGCAGCTTTTAAAAATGATGCGATACTTTACACCAGTCACATTTGATTACTTGTTGAGAAGAGACAGATTTTGGAGGAAAGCTGCTCCGACCAGTACGTGGTGTTCTTTCATTCACATTTACGACTCAGGCGATCCCAATGAGGTTTGGCTTTTTGAATGAATCCAACTCAAAATGAACCGGTGAGGATTTGAAGGAGGAGGTGAAGCTAAACTGAGTTCCTTTCCTTCTGAACCCTCCAGCAGGTCTTCCCTCCGTCTCGTGAAGCTTTGGTGCCGCTCGGGGCGCCGCCGGCCAGCAGGTGTCATTGTTGTGTCAGGATTTACTGTGAAGCAGCTGCAGTGGCCAGCGGGATGTGGCGGTGGTGGGTGTGTTGGAGGCTGGAGGCTCCCCGTTTGGCTGCGTTCCACACAATATTATCGCCTCCAGGAAAGATGCTTCTGGAAAGGCAGCTATCAGTGGAGAAGTGTGTGTGTGTGTGTGTGTGTGCGTGTGTTTTAAGTATAACAGCTGGCAAAATAAAAGAGAACGAGTTAGAAACAGATAAAAGGAAGCAGATGTAGTGAAAGGGGAGTCATCTGCTGTATTTCATGGTTCTTCATGAGGTGAGGGCGGTTTTCCCATTCTGGGACAATTTCTGCCTGATTTGGCTTTTATTGTCGTTTACGTCTGTCTCTCTCTCTCTCTCTCACTCACTCAGACACACACACACACACAGACGCCAGCCTCCCCTTATCATCCTGCTACCAGAGTGCATTCCGAGAAGCAACGGGAAGCTCTGGAGCTCTAGAGTGAAGCCAAGATGTGACTCTGGCTTCAACTCTGCCCGAGAAAAGTCTGAATCGTTCTCCTTCGATCTCGTCCGTCACTGAATCTGACTGCCAGGTCATGTGTCACTTTCTACAAGTCGTCACACACTCAGTGATTGTGTGTCTCTACATGGACCACAGGGACTTATGATTCGGAGTGGAAACAAACTCTGCAGCTTTCTGGAGCTGCTGTTTCAGAGCGATTCTCCTCAGACCCCATTTACATGACAACAAGTGAAAACACAAAATCCACGTTGTGTTTTTGCAACTTCTTGAAAATGCTGCTAGTGTGAGTGTGAGTGTGTGTTTTCATTACAGAAACAATCAACAGCGCCAACCCATGGCCTGCCATGCTAACTGCACAGTGTTTCTTCATTGAATGGAAATTGTTTTCAAAATCTCATCGTCTTCAACTTGAACTGCATTCCTGAGGGTTTTTTTTTTTTTTTTTTTTTTGTAGTTTTTCAAAAGTTTTTTCATCAACAACCAGTACAGTAGATGGAAGAGGCACAACATAAATTCAGCGAGGATAAAGACTATGCAGCACTCTATTATTGTGAATTTTATGTTCCATTACATTTAATGTCAGTAACTCAGGAAGTTATTTTATTGCTGCCTGTTCATTACCTTGTAAATTACAGTTACAGGCAAAAAAAAAAAAAAAAAAACTTTTAAAAATGAAATCATTGGCAACTTCTGCACATGATTGGGTCTTTCGTGGCTCTGTTGGAGGACCGGCCGTCTCTCAATCAGAAGCTTGCGGGTTTCCCCGTCTCCCAAACGTCCAGATTTTAAAGTGTCCTTGAACAAGACACTTAACGCCAAACTGCTCCCTGAACGCCTCGCATGGCAGCCGCCTCCGCTGGTGTGTGAATGGATGAATATGATAAACAATGTAAAACGTTTTGAGAACCACTCAAGCGGTGGAAAAGTGCTTTATAAGTGAAAATCTATTTACCGTTTATTGACTTTATTACATTTAAGGCTGGCTAAATTCCGATGCTGTTGACCATTATTCCCTGACTGGCTGCTCCGCACCCCCAGCGGAGTGTTGCACAGGAACATGAATATCGTTATCAGACTGGAAGCAAATGAGAAATCCCCGTCGAGCTGCCGGAACGTCTGAGGAGTCCTGAGATCCATCAGCGGCTGAGTTCTTCTTCTTTTCTGCCTTCCTGCTGTGCTCTTAATATCTGACGGATTCATGTGTTGAATTAATCATGAACAACTGAAATAATTCCTTGGCAGAGTGAAAGAGACAATGAATTCAAGTTCCGCTCATGAAGTTCAGTGTTATTGTTGTTTTTTTCACTGAAGTTTTGTTGTATTTCTGTTTGTAAATAATCACAGAGCTCAACCTTTTCATCGAAGCATTTTCTTTTAGCTTAATATGCTTTGTGCTCTCAAGATAATGATGATAAAAATAGCCCTGATCGCACCGTGATGTGCACGTGGTTTTGTGCTCATGGCCTTTTAGAAAGACGCTCTCACAATAGAGTCTGTTTGGAGAAGTGAGACGCTGCACCCGGATGGAGAAGTGGTAGCTTACAGGCTCGGTAGCAGTTCAGGAAGTTCAAATCCCGCTGCAGAGGCATAGATTCCATTATCAAGGGCAAAGTCCAGCAAACACGCCGTTCATCCAGGATGGTGCCTCACAAACAGACGCATCTGTGAATTTACGTAAGTTTTCTTGAATATAAACCAAACTGACAAAGAGCATCACAGTCCCTGGAAAAACAAAAGACACATTCTCTACTCTTCACTGGTTTTACTCTTTCATTGTTCCACCAGTCAGCGGGAGGAAGATGCCTGATAATGTAGATGTCAACACCTCGAAGGAAGCACATTAAAAAAGGAGGACAGGAGGAAGCAGCAACAAAACATTTGACATAAACGACGGAGAGAAACTAATGCAGATGTTACTCAGAGTCCGAGCTAGTTTCAGGACGACTGAGTTCAACAATGATGAAACAGGAGTTTAGTGAAATAGTAACAGATCTATTCAGATCGGTTTAGCCAGCAGGACGGAGAGACAGCAGCTTTATATGGCACGACACAGCAGTGTGCCTCAGTCTTCACCTGTAGGCTTCTGCTTGGTTTAGATTTCATCTTTTTATAAATGATGAAAACAGGAGGCATGAATTCAGCTCAGTCTGTTTTTGTTTTGATTTTTTTGGACATATTTTCTAAATATTGACGTCGTTCTTATTGTTTGTCCTTTTAGCCTTTCTGTAACCTTAAATTATTTTCAGAAATATTGAAATGGTATCGTTTCCCCTGTTCGTCCTCCTCGTCCTCTGTTGGCCACTGCCATGTTTTCTGTCTAATGCTCCTCATTATAGATTCTTTTTGGTCACCAAATCTGCAGGATGCCCGTCAGGTTCTCGCTGAAGAACATCTGCATTTTGTACTTCAGTCTGTCAGTCGGCCTCCAGGTTTCTGAAGCAAACCAGAGCTCCACTTTCAAATTTGACCCACAGACTCTCAACGTGGTCCGGGTCGTCGGTCACAGACCGCCATGCTGTTTTCTGCATTGTGAACGTCTGAATCACTTTCTCAACGTGTGCTTGGTACCTGGACTCGTCCACCTCCTCAGGATTCTGTCTTCATAAACTGTTTGTCTGAAATTGAAAGTGGGAAAACAGGAATCTGGTAAGAGATAAGTCCTTCATAGAAGCATCCTCACTGCGCTCTGCAGCCACCGGACCTTTCAGATCAGACCTGTGGGAAGAAGCCAGGCGAGATTAATACAGAGCGTTCATCTTGGAAATAAACGATCACGCTATTTGTTTAATTAACTTGGCTCGAGGGTCCTCTCATATTTGTCCTTTCTACGTCTTAAAATCACCACAACCACTGTAATAATGATTACCTCCTTAATTACCTCCAAGCCTTCATAAATCATCCTCATATTTATCCTCCCAACTTCACTTGGCCGTTCTAAAATCAGCTTGTGCCAACAAGCTTTAACGCTGATAAAATCCTTCCACTCTTCTGCAATTTGTTTTCTGTGCATAAACTCAAACAGCAATATGAAGTTTGGTGAGAAAGTTTGAGAACATTTTTTTTTTTTCTTTTTAATTTAGAGACATCTAATTTGCCCCAGACTTGGTTTGTTTCACGTGGCGCTACAATCCCCCCAATTGCCAAATATTTTAAAACGATCTCGCACATGAAATGATTCACTCGCGCTCTCTTGACTGCGAGCGTGGGCGGAGAAGCAGCTTTGAGCCAGACGGAACTCCTGCTGCGAGTTCCCGGCCCACAGAACCAGCTCTCGCCGCGACTGTGCTGACAGGATCGCCTTTTGGCTCCAGGCGATGCAAATTCCCAAACCTGATGAGCTCAATCTGCTCCTTTGTGTCGTCCAGGTAAACGCTGTGATCACAGAGATCGGCATTAAGTGACAATACTGACTTTAAATCATGATTGAATGTGCTAATTTTGCAGCCCACTGAAGTTTTCGGGTGATTAATCTCCCAAAATAGGCTGAATTGATGTTTAAATGAAACCCACTGTGCTTAAGCAATCTACTCCTGCTTTAACAGCGTGTTAAAGTCATCACTTCGGAGGAGAACCAGGGTTCAAGTTCCATTTGCACAATGTCTTCTTCTATTTTCTCTATACTTGTGATTTTAAAAACTTTCATGACTGATTGTCTTTGACTTTGTTTACATGACAGTGATGTGAAGACGCATCGTTTCTGCATTTTTGCTTCAGAAAGGTTTCACGTCAACACGGAAACCTTCTGAAAACTATGTCCATTTACATGAAAACAGCAAAAACGCATTAAACGACATGGTTATCATGACAGAGCAGGAGTTGATGCTGTTGGTTGTTTTTTAAATGAAGCCACGCCGTGAACAGAGACCATGTTTGAAAAACGTGGGTGAGTCTATTGTGTTTTTCTTCGTGCTTTTCTCAACTCTCACTGTTTGAAGTGTGAATTTTGGGGTTGATGCCCACTGTTCCGGCTGCTGTCAGCTGTGTGTGAAGGATTGGACAGGTTGACCTGGTCATACAAGAGCCTCACTGGCTGAAGGAGGCTGGAGTGGCCATGGACCTGGAGGACAGCTACTCAGCTTTAGACATTCATGGAAGCAACACACCGTCGGAGGAGCAGAGACTGACGGCTTCCAGGCGTTTGTGGCTCAATCTCTCAGATTTGTGCTCTATGTAAGGACCTTGGTTTTTTCCATTTTGACTTCCTCGTGATTCATTGTTACCGATTGCTCGTTTGTAACCAAAATTCCATCTGGTAATTGCATGTTTTGTCCCTTTTGTCTATGTGGAGCTGCGGTTGTAACAGTCATTTGTAAGTAGAATTTCCTTATACGACACAAGTCGAATAATAACAATGATAATAATAATAATAATACATTGGTTTTATATAGCGCTTTTCTGGACACTCAAAGATGCTTTACATTGCATTATTCATTCTCTCCATACTGGGTGGTGGTAAGCTACTGCTGTAGCCACAGCTGCCCTTGGGCAGACTGACGGAAGTGAGGCTGCCAATCTGCGCCATCTGCCCCGCCTCTGGGCCTCGACATACAGATTTATAGAAGCAGATTTCCGCCTCTGATCACATTGAATTTACTTCAGCTGGTCTGAATATTGTCAATGAGCTCAACAATGGTGTAAAGATCTAACTTAACTGGACTGATAAAAAAAAAAGGCTTTAATATCAAGGAATTAGACATTACACACAAGAGAAAAAAGGCAACAAGATGCTGGACTTTGTTGAGTTAAATGCTAAAAAATGCAACATAAAGTGTAATAGTCCAGTTCAGATAAGCAGCGTCTTTGTGAGCATCGTCACCGCTGAGCGACAGCAGAAAGCTCTTCCTCATCATTAAATGGGATATTGTTGAAGATTCTCCCTAAATTAGGCTGAACTGATGTTCAGATGAGACTCGGTGTGCTTTACCCGTCTGCCACTTCTCACACTGCGTATTAAATTAACCTCTCAAAAGAAGCATCAAGACTCAGAGGCTGGTGAACCCAGTTTTTAACAACGTGCTCCCAAATTCTCCTTTTTCGTTTTTCCACATCAGACCAGCAGATTTCAAGAATGTCATTTCTTCTAATCATCTCAGAATCGCTTCCTAGATGATAAATGTTGTCAAAAATTTTAAGAGTGAAGAATTTCATCTTTAGTTCTTCAGATAGATTTTAATGGGGCCTTTTTGGGCACTCATTTCTCCGTTGATTGTTTAATGAACTAATTTAAATGGTAACTGAAGGTTTTAAGTGATGAAAAACTCCCCAAAAAGGCAAAATTTTCATTTAATGAGCTCAATTACACTCAATTGCAACGAAGATTCTTTTTAACAGACTGAAGCAGCTGATTTCCAAGTATTTCTCTGTCTCAGTTAGTGTGAATGTTATTGTTTAACCCAATAAAAAATGATTTTGAATTCTTGATTATTCTTTTTTTAACCTATCCAAAATGAGTACCAGGAGAAAGAAACTCAATTTAAATACTTGTATTTCAAAGATAACCTTTAACCTTTGAAACCAGGCCGACACAGCTTAGATAAACTGTGAAATAAACAAACAATACTGGTTATTGTGAAAAAAAACACATTAAATAAATGCTGAACCAAACAAAATGTGCAAATTAGTTTTTAAATAACAAACTAATCTACAACTAAGGTAGAAGTAATGTTTTTCACATTTAACAAACAGAAATTTGTCGTTATCAAACCAGCATGAAAACATAACTCAAAAACAGCTCGACATGGTTTCACTGCAAGAAAAACTGTTTCACCTTCTCAGGCTTTATGTAACAATTACAGATCAATAAGGACAAATACAAAAAAGTCAAATAACTGTAAAATACATGCAGGGTGTCATATATTTTGCAAATATAGAAATTTGTCTGTGGCATGAAACAAAAACCTGCTGTCCAGTCCAGACGTCTGGAAACCTCAAACCAGCAGGTTCAAAAAACTCAAGCAGGCACTATTCAACAAGCAAAAACAATCGTATTAAACGTATCTGTTCCCATGAACGCTAAATAAAGTGATCCAGGTTCAATCCTTATAGACAAGAGCCCAACTGAAACTCATTTTACAGTATCTGTGACGTGTGCTGAAGGTCTCTCTCCCACTTTCCAGGTTCTGATCTTTAGCTTTGTAGTCGGCAGTGTTCAGCGCCGACCAGTGTGTTTTTATCAGCTCCATATCTGTTCAAACGGCTCAGCGATACGCTGACAGCAGCCGCCTGCTGGTAGTCTATCACAGACCTGTTTGAACAACTCGCTGCTGAGCGATTTGCGGCCGTCTTGCCTCTCAAGAGATTTTTGCTCTCTCAGGGTTTCTAATAAAGTTTTTCCCAGCCGCCGTCCAGTTCTTCTGCTAATTTTGGTTCAGATTTCCTGCTTCCTGTTGTCTGCCCTCATTATTAGGAGATATTTAAAGTCACTTTGACCTTAAATTCAAATTAAGGGGTGATATTTAGACCCATGTTTTGTTTTGTCTTTTTTTTTGTTGTTTTTTATATAGCGCTTTATTGGACACTCAAAGATGCTTTACATTGCATTATTCTTTCTCTCCATACTGGGTGGTGGCAAGCTACTGCTGTAGCCACAGCTGCCCTGGGGCAGACTGACGGAAGCGAGGCTGCCAATCTGCGCCATCGGCCCCTCCGACCACCACCAACCATTCACTCTCACACTACTTTCATACTACATGTGAGTGGGACTCGGGGCAGTTCCTCCTCCTGCACCCTGGTCCCCTGTTCCCTCTGAAACCCCTTCCTGTGGTTGATCTGGGTCTTCATCCAATATTGTGGACACTGCTCTTCCTTTAATGGCCTCTACTTCCTCTGAGATGAAGTGCTGTGCCTTGAATCTGGGATCTACAAAGGTGGCCATGTTGAAGAGATCAGCTGTTGCACAGTCAGCATACTTCTCAACCAGAGAGGTCAGTATCGGGGTCATCAGCTCTTTGTGCGGAGCAGTTGAAGCAGTGGCCTCCCAGAGGAGACTGTCACACTCCCCAGAATGGGGAACGGAGGTGTGTGAACTCCAGAGGAAGAGTCAAGGCCTGATGCAGTGACTCTGGAACATCAATGTGCTACCATGTAGGGATCAGGGGTTTACAGTCAGGTCAGCACCACTCCAAGTCGGCCCCGGCCAACTCGGCACCGCCCCGGGATACAGTCAACTCGGCATCAAGCCAAGTCGGCCTCGCGGGCGGGGGGGGCTCTCGAGTGGCCGAGTTGGTCGGTGCCGACTTGACTGTAAGCTGCTTACCAACTCGGCCAAAAGCGTCTTTCTTTTGTTTTTAATCACGATGGTGGATAATGTACCTGGGAGCTTCATGTTTGACGTCCGAGTAGCTTAGCTACGAGCGCGCAGCGCTTAGCGGCTGTCTGGTCATGTGACCGGTCCCAAGGCATTCTGGGAATCGTAGTGCAGCGATGCCGGCTGCGCCGCGACGATTTGCAGTTTTTTTCATGCCGGCAGCGCCGCTTCTCCTCACGTAGCAGGTGGGGGACTGGAGGACAAACTGTGCGGTTATGGTGACTGACAGGTTAGAGGTGGAGAATGGACCTGGAGCTTCATGGTTGACGTCCTGTTTGAACCGAGTAGCTTAGCTACGAGCGCACAGCGCGAGCGGCTGTCTGGTCATGTGACCAGATCATGTGACTGGCATGCGATCCGCGAACCCGCCTGATCAAACCAGTTGCCTGCATTATAATTTTATTGTAATGTTCTCCACCCCCGAAGTTTGGTCAGCTAGTACAATTAATTTATTTTTACTCAATCAGTGGAAACCTAGAAAGACCGAAGCTGCATGACGAACTCGATCATACTTGCTGTATTGCATCCCAACCACAACATAATACCTGTATTGCATTATGCTTATGCTGATTTGTTCATTTCTGATCAACATTGTTAGTTTATCAGTCATTATTCTTTTCTTTAACAAACATTGTCATTTGCAAAAGCATGTATTTTGTTGCAAATGTTGTTTGCCCGCCATCTAGTGTGCGTCAACAGTAATAGCAACTGGGACTGTAATATCAAACGATTACCAGTAGTACATGTTAAGCTGTTCATATGGTTTCTTGGCGTTCATAAGCTCATAAACGTAGCCCTCCGGTAAAATATTATATACATTTCATTTCACTGAAATGACGGTCGTCATGTATACATTTAAATCACGTGTCAAACTCCAGTCCTCAGGAGCGGTGACCCTACATGTTTTAGATCTAATTGTAAATCTAACTGTACTGGCTGACCAAACTTCAGGGGTGGAGAACATTACAATAAAATTATAATGCAGGCGACTGGTTTGATCAGGCGGCGTTCGCAGATCACATGCCGGTCACATGATCTGGTCACATGACCAGACAGCCGCTTGCGCTGCGCGCTCGTAGCTAAGCTACTCGGTTCAAACAGGACGTCAACCATGAAGCTCCAGGTACATTCTCCACCTCTAACCTGTCAGTCACCATAATCACACAGTTTGTCCTCCAGTCCCCTGCCTGCTACGTGAGGAGAAGCGGCGCTGCCGGCATGAAAAAAACTGCAAATCGTCGCGGCGCAGCCGGCATCGCTGCACTACAATTCCCAGAATGCCTTGGGACCGGTCACATGACCAGACAGCCGCTAAGCGCTGCGCGCTCGTAGCTAAGCTACTCAGTTCAGACGTCAAACATGAAGCTCCCAGGTACATTATCCACCATCGTGATTAAAAACAAAAGAAAGACGCTTTTGGCCGAGTTGGTAAGCAGCTTACAGTCAAGTCGGCACCGACCAACTCAGCCACTCGAGAGCCCCCCCGCCCTCGAGGCCGACTTGGCTTGATGCCGACTTGGCTTGATGCCGAGTTGACTGTATCCCGGGGCGGTGCCGAGTTGGCCAGGGCTGACTTGGAGTGGTGCCGACCTGACTGTATCCCGGGATCAGGTGTCCGTTTTGTTGTCAGTGATTGCCTTTTGTTTCTCCAGGACCTTTGCCACTGTTTTCTGTCTTTAGCCCCACCTGGCTGGTGATTCTGACCGGCTGCTGTTTTGGGAGATAGAGGCGTTCTGACACACACCAATCGCCCTTTCCACTCTTGTGTCCTTGCCTGGTAACACCTGCAGAAATACATTGTAAATGATTGATAACAGATCAGTCAAGGTTGAGTCATGTCGGTTGCTTCCAATAATTCCAAATCCAAAAATAATAGTAATGATAATTCTGGTGAAAATATTCATGATAACAATACATTTACAGACTTCTTGTCGGTCTTCTGGCTCATTAAGTTAACCTGAATCAGCACAAAATGCTACTTGTCACAAAGTTTTTTGCTGACAGCATCTCCTTTCCACGGATTCCTTGAACCTTCTGCAGCTGTGCTGCATGCCCTTCGCTAAATCGCTAAATGACACGTCGTTGCATCCGTAACGTTTTGATGTTTTGTCGCGTGGCTCTGCTGAAGATGACCTCTCACTGTTGGTCGGATGCTGCTTCTGCGGTGTCTCGCCACATGATGCCGATTGCTTTCTGTCTGACGCTGCTGTACTCCAGCGGATGAGAGCAGCTGAGGAGGTAAAGTAAATCTGCCGTATTGTTAGACATAGTAGGGACCTTGCATCGTTTACAGACCACATCCGTCTGACTCTTGCCAGACTTAAAATATCCTGAAATACTGCCACACTCATTTTCACCTTATCCACCTGACGAGGATACATAAAGTTTGAAGATTTTTTTAACAAAAATACATGTAATGAGTGAAATCTACAACATTACAACAGACAGTTCGAGGACCTGACGGTCGCAATATGAACCTAATGCCAAGTTCATTTCGTTCAGCCGAGTTTGACCTCAGGCCGTGTTTACGTGACGTCTCAAGTGAAAACACAATGTTTTTGTGTTTTTTCTTCAGAAACATTTCGTGTTTACATTGCAGTGATTTGCATGCATGCCATATAAGACAGAATCTACCGCAACAAAAAGAAATTATGAGCAAAAGCATCAAGTACTGAAATGAAGCCCGGATTGCTGGCTTGGTTTGCGAAGCACATTTTCCATGGAACAGACAGTCTTGTCACGAAATGAAGCCTTTCAAAACATATTCTCCTCACTGGAGTTCAAACAAAGCCTTGGTGCTCCCCTCTAGATCCATGAAGAGATGTCTTTGCCTGCCAGTTGGTATGAATTGGGCCATCAGTGATCTTGTGATGTGCACTGAAGATACCAAACAGACGAGATCTCTCTTCTGTCCTCCCACAAGCCTGAGAAGGGCCATGAGGATGAATACATGGAACTCATACACCAGGGTTTTTTTTTTTTTTTTTAATTCAATTCCCCTCAAAATACCATCTTCCTGATGGGTTTTGAAAAGTGAAAGTGGTTGGCTAAAGGGAATATTTAAGTATACTTAAAGCAGGTTTCGGTTGAAAATCGCTCCCTCATTCCTGAATTAATTTGATGGTACTAGGAGATAGAAAAAGGTCACAACTATTAATCTGTTTTGATCCCTGCCTTTAGACTAAATGTCAGTCCATTCCCGCGCCGGACACGAGGCCAGACCTCGGCACCGGCAGAGGAGACCTCATTACAGGTGTGTATCTGAGTGTGTAGGAGGACAGCTTGTGGATGTATTCATTGTCGTCCAAAGGACAACCGCGGCGTTGGGATTGTATCTTGCTGGAGGTTTGATGAGGCGCTCGGTTCAGCCAGCGTCCTATAATGATGTGGAAATATAAGGTATTCGGATGACCTTTGGCCTTTTTGAAAGTCATCATATCAATGACACTGCGGGGAAAGGAAAACATTGAAAGAGACGTGTACACAAATAGAGAATGGCTTGATGACGGCCAGCAGTTACAGAGGATTAGCTAAAGCTGTCTTATTTGTAGGTAATTGATGTTTTCACACCCAGAGACCATGAACCTCATCAGTCATCGTTGGCACACGACTCGGCCACATCTCATCAGTCACTCAGTGATTATAGTGGTATTGTGTTCATCTGGTTATGAATGAGTGGATAAAAATGCTGAGCAATACACACACACACACACACACACACACACACACACACACATACACACGCACACTGCTTGTGATGTTTCCAAAGTGCTGACTGGGGCGAGCTCTTCAAGAGTCATTAATAGTGGCGCTAATACACTAATAGGTACGGTCAGCTCCTCCGCTGCGTTTCCTGTCTGACTCTTTGTAGATGAAGAGCGATGTTCAAGGTCTTGCTCGTCCACGGAGAGATTAATAAGACATGAACTGTCTGGAAACCTTTGCAAGTCTTGGGTGAGGAGTTCAACCAACCGGGGAAGGAAGTCAGTGGAAGCTATTAGAGGCCCGATGAGGACGGATTACGACGCTCTCTGCTCGGCGGATTCCTCAGGTGGATCAGATTAATTGATCCACAACATGCTGATAACGTCGCACCCAGAAATGCTGCAGGATTCTCCCGGGTGGGTCAGACTAAGTTGTGAAAGACAGGTCTTCTCTTTTCTTCCATGATGGCGCTCTGATGCTTCGGGTTGAATCTGCTAGAGTTTTCCACAAACAAGAACGGGCACAACTTCAAATGGCACACCTTCAGGTGGAAGTTGATCTCTTCGTAACACGATGAGCTTCACATCCCACAGATTTGCTTTTAAATCTGGAATGTCAGAGTTTTCTTCCAGATCGTAGGAAATAGTTGGGGGAGTTCTTGGGAAATGGTTAATAAAGAAGAAGAAATGTCATTGAACACCTCTGAAAATGATTGTGTTATTTATCATTGTGTCTGTTTTCTGCTGTCAGCAGAGATCTTCAGCTGCTGTGATCATAGTGAGAAACATTTACTCAACTGGCTCTCCACAACGTTTGTTGGCAGACTTAATCATTGGACATTTTCTGTTTTGTCCCTCAGATATTGACTTCTTGACAGATCCCATACATCTTTTCATTTGCTGTAGCCCAGGTTTATTCATTTGAACCACCAGCACGTCTGATTCCATGTTTTTGTGCTTGTGGAGGTTCAGTCACTCCTTGGAGACCAAATGCAAATGAGCGAGGAAGCAAGACGGCTTAGTGATCGTTTCCATGTAAAGTGGGTCTAAGACTTAACGGTGCTCGGATATTTACTGAATATTTCCTATGCACATGCATCTAAGTGCACAGTAACACCTCGTTTGCCTGCAGAGTGCCGTGGCTTCCAGTCGCATGTTCTCCTGGGACTTGGTAGTTTCACAGGTTTTCTGAAGCAAAAAAGCAAAAACCACATTTCCACTGAAAATGCTGCCTAACCCTAATCCTAACCCTGAAACAACAATCAGGAAACTCGGAGGGCAAAACCTGCATGAATACAGAAGACTGAGTGGATTTCTGGCTCACTGATTTATTGGGCTCAGTCTCTCGCCGTGCCGTTGTGTTTAGGAGCCAGGTCCAGTGAAGAGGAAGCCCCGGGACGGTTCTGACAGCCTGGAGCATTCTGGAGACTTATGAGATGAGTGATAGCCGCCAGCTAACAGAGACCTGCCCGGGATTAGCAGCCATCCAGCTGTGCTTCAGAGACATCCCAGAGGGCCCTGGTGGCACATCTGCACCATCTCCAGTTCATCAGAATAATTCCCGCCCTGTTTTCCCCTCCTGCTTTTCCCCTCAGCTGCAGAGGATTCATGGCCACTGGACCACATGCCATTCTTTTGCCTAATTTTCTGAGCACATGGATGCACCTGCTTATCCACCAACCCAGGAGTTCTCAGGATTTTAACATTTCACTTTATAAATATAATGAATCTGAACGGTTCTGAAGGATCAGTGAGAAATCTTCTCTATTTTCATTCATCTTATATAATTTCATTAACTCTGACTAATTTATTCTTTGTCCTAGTTGTGTTAATAACTGAAAAGCAATGCCGTGTCGCAGTGAATAATACATTTGTATATGCATTAAGAGTTAGTTTGCCAGGGACACGGGGTTAAGAGTTCACCCACTCATTTATTTAAATAAGCCTGATTAAGAGTGAATTAAAGATGAGGGATTAGCTTTTTTTTTTAGCCTTGTTCATGCTGATAGAAATTAGACCAAAGGCCCCATTGATGGTGAAATGGAATGCTGTGAATGTGTCCATAGACAAGGAAAATGCAAAAAAAAAAAAAATGCTTACGTTAGCATCAATTTACCATAGTAGTAGCCATGTTATGCAATATCACCTTCATTCTTAGGTGTAATTTTAACCTACTTGTTTAAATGCCTAGCGCATCCCATTGGTTAATAATAATTGTTTGACTTCTAAAACAAAATGGCTACATTTGGGAAAACCACATGTCACAAAGAAAAGTTTTTAGCAGGAGAGGCGGATAAAGAGAATGTCACAGGGTGAAGCATGTCAGAAAAATAGGATTACTGGTTACACTGTTCTCTTCAATGACTGTTTCTTCAGCTTTCCAACAGTTTCAAATAGCTAGTGTTGGACATCACTTGTTGACAGTGGTGGAGTCAGGTGACCCAGCCAATCGGATTATATCCCACGTTGCCATTTAACCATTTCTGGATCCTTTTTTTGGTAACGCTTCCTTTTACAGTACGGTAATTACCATGTATTAACGTGGTAATTGCAGGGTAAGTACCATGTAATAAGGAGAAGTTATTGTAAAATTACCATGTAATTACAGGGTAACTATGTTTCTAATTACCTAGTACTTTTAGAGTAATTACCAAGCCAATTCTAGGCAAATACCAAGTAACTACCTGGTCGTAAGTATTAATTACTGGGTAATTATAATGTATATAGCAACTATGTCGGTAATTGCCAAGTACTTACTAAGTAATTGCTAAGTAATTACCATGTAAATGTAGACTTTTTACTAGGTATTACTAGGTACTGCTAGGTGTGTACGCTATGTATTTCCCTATTAGTTAAGTGTTTTTTACTACTTACCTGGTAACTTCTTAGTATTTCTCAGTAACTACAACATTTACCTGGTAATTACGGTTGAACTGTAGACTACTGCAAAAGGAAGTGAGGCCTGTTTCCACACTATTACCTGGTAACTACTTATTCGTTACCCAGGAACTGCAAAAATACCTACCTGGAAATTACATAGTTATTAAAGTGGATTTGTACTGTAAAAGGAAGTGAGGTCTGTTTCCATGTTATTACCTGGTAATTACTCAGTATTTAGCCTGTTACTCGGAAACTTTCACATACCCCACACACTTGCACCAAAAATGCAGCAAACCCCATCAGTGTCTGTGATACAGTCTCTGAACAGCACACTGTATCTGTCAGATCAGAGTTTCAGTGTGATGCAGTCAGTGAGGTGTGTATATTTCCGTGTTGCTTGGTGTTTTATTGATCATTATTGTGGTGGTAGTGTGGAGCTCTGCAGCTGGTGCTGGGTGGCTGTGGTTCAGGCTTGGGTGAATGTTTCGGTTGTAATGTCGGTTTCATGTGTATGTTTGAAGGTTTAAAGATATTTGTGTTTTATGCAATGTGTATATTTGTTTATTGTGTAAGTTTCTGTTTATTAATATGTATATTTGTATGTTTTCAGCTCTCACGTTTGGGGTTTGGGTGTTAAAGTGAATAAACCCTGAGCATTAAGAAGGAACAGTTGTGCTGTCCTCGTTTCCATCACGCTGAGGGAGGTACAAGTCTGGACGTGGACAACGTGACGACACCTGGCGACGGCGGTCCTGGGTATTCGGGATGATGGAGGTCAAGGGTTCCTGTAGACCAGACGGGTCTGCAGAAAACACATGATGTGAATTCACAAGACTGGAGCAGTGTACTTATTAATGTTGATTTATAGTGATTGTTTATCACTGTTATTTGTTTTTTGTTTTTTTGCAAAAGAAATCTGGGTAACGCTTCCTTTTACAGTACGGTAATTACCATGTATTAACATGGTAATTGCAGGGTAAGTACCATGTAATAAGGAGAAGTTATTGTAAAATTACCATGTAATTACAGGGTAACTATGTTGCTAATTACCTAGTACTTTTAGAGTAATTACCAAGCCAATTCCAGGCAAATACCAAGTAACTACCTGGTCGTAAGTATTAATTACTGGGTAATTACAATGTATATAGCAACTATGTCGGTAATTGCCAAGTACTTACTAAGTAATTGCTAAGTAATTACCATGTAATCATTGGGAAATGTAGACTTTTTACTAGGTATTACTAGGTACTGCTAGGTGTGTACGCTATACATTTCCCTATAAGTCAAGTGTTTTTTACTACTTACCTGGTAACTTCTTAGTATTTCCCAGTAACTACAACATTTACCTGGTAATTACGGTTGAACTGTAGACTACTGCAAAAGGAAGTGAGGCCTGTTTCCACACTATTACCTGGTAACTACTTATTCATTACCCAGGAACTGCAAAAATACCTACCTGGAAATTACATAGTTATTAAAGTGGATTTGTACTGTAAAAGGAAGTGAGGTCTGTTTCCATGTTATTACCTGGTAATTACTCATTTATTACCCAGTAAATAGAAAAATATCTACCTGGAAATTACATAGTTATTAAAGTGGATTTGTACTGTAAAAGGAAGTGAGGTCTGTTTCCATGTTATTACCTGGTAATTACTCATTTATTACCCAGTAAATAGAAAAAAATTTACCTGGAAATTACATAGTTATTAAAGTGGATTTGTACTGTAAAAGGAAGTGAGGTCTGTTTCCATGTTATTACCTGGTAATTACTCAGTATTTAGCCTGTTACTCGGAAACTTTCACATACCCCACACACTTGCACCAAAAATGCAGCAAACCCCATCAGTGTCTGTGATACAGTCTCTGAACAGCTCACTGTATCTGTCAGGAGATCAGAGTTTCCATCAAAACCACCATCACCAGCCGTCAGATTACATTAAGATGAACGCATTATTATTACACTTCCTCACTCCAAACACCTCACTGTGACAGACATGCAAAACAAGAGAGCTGCCAAAGATAAACATTTTAATCAAATGGAGTTCAACTTCTTATAAAACAATTTACAAAACAGTGCACATTTTTAGCAGTCAGGCACCTTTTTTTTTTTAAGAAACAGAACGGATTTCGGTAACGCTTCCTTTTACAGTACGGTAATTACCATGTATTAACATGGTAATTGCAGGGTAAGTACCATGTAATAAGGAGAAGTTATTGTAAAATTACCATGTAATTACAGGGTAACTATGTTGCTAATTACCTAGTACTTTTAGAGTAATTACCAAGCCAATTCCAGGCAAATACCAAGTAACTACCTGGTAGTAAGTATTAATTACTGGGTAATTATAATGTATATAGCAACTATGTCGGTAATTGCCAAGTACTTACTAAGTAATTGCTAAGTAATTACCATGTAATCATTGGGAAATGTAGACTTTTTACTAGGTATTACTAGGTACTGCTAGGTGTGTATGCTATATATTTCCCTATAAGTCAAGTGTTTTTTACTACTTACCTGGTAACTTCTTAGTATTTCCCAGTAACTACAACATTTACCTGGTAATTACGGTTGAACTGTAGACTACTGCAAAAGGAAGTGAGGCCTGTTTCCACACTATTACCTGGTAACTACTTATTCGTTACCCAGGAACTGCAAAAATACCTACCTGGAAATTACATAGTTATTAAAGTGGATTTGTACTGTAAAAGGAAGTGAGGTCTGTTTCCATGTTATTACCTGGTAATTACTCATTTATTACCCAGTAAATAGAAAAATATCTACCTGGAAATTACATAGTTATTAAAGTGGATTTGTACTGTAAAAGGAAGTGAGGTCTGTTTCCATGTTATTACCTGGTAATTACTCATTTATTACCCAGTAAATAGAAAAATATTTACCTGGAAATTACATAGTTATTAAAGTGGATTTGTACTGTAAAATGAAGTGAGGTCTGTTTCCATGTTATTATATGGTAATTACTCATTTGTTACCCAGTAAATAGAAAAAAATTTACCTGGAAATTACATAGTTATTAAAGTGGATTTGTACTGTAAAAGGAAGTGAGGTCTGTTTCCATGTTATTACCTGGTAATTACTCAATATTTAGTCTGCTACTCGGAAACTTTCACATTACCCCACACACTTGCACCAAAAATGCAGCAAACCCCATCAGTGTCTGTGATACAGTCTCTGAACAGCACACTGTATCTGTCAGGAGATCAGAGTTTCCATCAAAACCACCATCACCAGCCGTCAGATTACATTAAGATGAACGCATTATTATTACACTTCCTCACTCCAAACACCTCACTGTGACCGACATGCAAAACAAGAGAGCTGCCAAAGATAAACATTTTAATCAAATGGAGTTCAACTTCTTATAAAACAATTTACAAAACAGTGCACATTTTTAGCAGTCAGGCACCCTTTTTTTTTTAAGAAACAGAACAGATTTCTTTTGCAAAAAAACAAAATACAAATAACAGTGATAAACAATCACTATAAATCAACATTAATAAGTACACTGCTCCAGTCTTGTGAATTCACATCATGTGTTTTCTGCAGACCCGTCTGGTCTACAGGAACCCTTGATCTCCATCATCTCGAATACCAAGGGCCGTCGTCGCCAGGTGTTGTCACGTTGTCCACGTCCAGACTTGTACCTCCCTCGGCGTGATGGAAACGAAGACAGCACAACTGTTCCTTCTTAATGCTCAGGGTTTATTCACTTTAACACCCAAACCCCAAACGTGAGAACTGAAAACATACAAATATACATATTAATAAACAGAAACTTACACAATAAAGAAATATACACATTGCATAAAACACAAATATCTTTAAACCTTCAAACATACACATGAAACCGACATTACAACCGAAACATTCACCCAAGCCTGAACCACAGCCACCCAGCACCAGCTGCAGAGCTCCACACTACCACCACGATAATGATCAATAAAACACCAAGCAACACGGAAATATACACACCTCACTGACTGCATCACATTGTAAGCCGTTTGTTTTTGTTCTTTTTACATACTTTTTGGAGCGTTTTCCCTCTCTCCACGTTTGTGTGCACCACTTAATGTGGTCCTACCCGGAACGTCTGCAGAGGGTTAGTTCCGCCACTCGGTGATATTTATATTTAATTAAATTTCGGTTCTACCTCGACTGAGAGAAAGCTTATTTATGGCAGAACGTCTGCAGACACTTGGTGATATGGTGATATTTATATTTAATTAAATTTTGGTTCCTACTCTAATGAGAGAAAGCGTGTTTACGGCGGAACGTTCCGGGTAGGACCACATTAAGTGATGCACAGATAAACGCAGAGAGAGAAAATAAGAACAAAAAACTCCGTGAAAAGAGCAAAAACAAACGGCTTACCTCCTTTACAATGTGAAGCAGCCAGCGAGGTGTGTATATTTTCGTTTTTCTTGGAGTTTTATTGATCATTATCGTGGTGGTAGTGTGGAGCTCTGCAGCTGGTGCTGGGTGGCTGTGGTTCAGGCTTGGGTGGATATTTCGGTTGTAATGTCGGTTTCATGTGCATATTTGAAGGTTTAAAGATATTTGTGTTTTGTGCAATGTGTATATTTGTCTATTGTGTAAGTTTCTGTTTATTAAAATGTATATTTGTATGTTTTCAGCTCTCACGTTTGGGGTTTGGGTGTTAAAGTGAATAAACCCTGAGCATTAAGAAGGAACAGTTGTGCTGTCCTCGTTTTCATCACGTCGAGGGAGGTACAAGTCTGGACGTGGACAACGTGACAACACCTGGCAACGGCGGTCCTGGGTATTCGGGATGATGGAGATCAAGGGTTCCTGTAGACCAGACGGGTCTGCAGAAAACACATGATGTGAATTCACAAGACTGGAGCAGTGTACTTATTAATGTTGATTTATAGTGATTGTTTATCACTGTTATTTGTATTTTGTTTTTTGCAAAAGAAATCTGTTCTGTTTCTTAAAAAAAAAAAGGTGCCTGACTGCTAAAAATGTGCACTGTTTTGTAAATTGTTTTATAAGAAGTTGAACTCCATTTGATTAAAACGTTTATCTTTGGCAGCTCTCTTGTTTTGCATGTCGGTCACAGTGAGGTGTTTGGAGTGAGGAAGTGTAATAATAATGCGTTCATCTTCATGTAATCTGACGGCTGGTGATGGTGGTTTTGATGGAAACTCTGATCTGACAGATACAGTGTGCTGTTCAGAGACTGGATCACTGACACTGATGGGGTTTGCTGCATTTTTGGTGCAAGTGTGTGGGGTATGTGAAAGTCTCCAAGTAACAGGCTAAATACTGAGTAATTACCAGGTAATAACATGGAAACAGACCTCACTTCCTTTTACAGTACAAATCCACTTTAATAACTATGTAATTTCCAGGTAAATATTTTTCTATTTACTGGGTAACAAATGAGTAATTACCATGTAATAACATGGAAACGGACCTCACTTCCTTTTACAGTCCAAATCCACTTTAATAACTATGTAATTTCCAGGTAGGTATTTTTGCAGTTCCTGGGTAACGAATAAGTAGTTACCAGGTAATAGTGTGGAAACAGGCCTCACTTCCTTTTGCAGTAGTCTACAGTTCAACCGTAATTACCAGGTAAATGTTGTAGTTACTGAGAAATACTAAGAAGTTACCAGGTAAGTAGTAAAAAACACTTAACTAATAGGGAAATACATAGCGTACACACCTAGCAGTACCTAGTAATACCTAGTAAAAAGTCTACATTTCCCAATGATTACATGGTAATTACTTAGCAATTACTTAGTAAGTACTTGGCAATTACCGACATAGTTGCTATATACATTATAATTACCCAGTAATTAATACTTACTACCAGGTAGTTACTTGGTATTTGCCTGGAATTGGCTTGGTAATTACTCTAAAAGTACTAGGTAATTAGCAACATAGTTACCCTGTAATTACATGGTAATTTTACAATAACTTCTCCTTATTACATGGTACTTACCCTGCAATTACCATGTTAATACATGGTAATTACCGTACTGTAAAAGGAAGCGTTACCGATATTTCCTCTAATTTGACAGTCTCGTCCAGTGAGTGAGCGTCGTCAGGGTTCACTGTTTTGCTCTGCCTCTAAAGGGCACTTTAGCAAGAGATTTCACTGCTGTTTTTGTGCTCATTAGTTCCTTTACAGGATCAAAGCTGCGACCTGATCGTTAGTGTCTCGTCCCCTGGTTCAATCTTCTGTTGCCAGCGTTTATGTTGTGACAGCGGTCCTCCCATCAGACAGAAAAATAATGCCTTTAAACTACTTAAAAGTAAATTGCGCCTTTTCCTTGGACATCGCTCTACTCTGATATTGACTGGACGTATCAAAGAAGCCCTGTGGAGCAGCTCAAGTACAATTACTTTGAAAACAGCCGAGTTATCCACAATAACTATAGATTTTCTCTTCTTTCTAAGTTTAATTATAAAATAACAATCTCAGGAACGTAACATTCAGGCTATCAGTGAGGCTTCTCCATAAATCCCTTTCTTTGCATGTGCAGATTGTGGGTGTCAAAGCACTCTATTGACTGATTAAGTGGTTGTTAACAAAAAGTATGTAAAACATTACACCAAGATCAATATGTGTTTGGTAAATATATTTCTCTTTTGACTTTTTCCCCCAAAGAAGTACAAAAATAAAAAGGAAAAATGATGCATAACCAATACAAATATAAGTAAAAATAGTTAATTTCAATAACATCAGTTTCAAGTCCAAAACTGTTTGTTTAACCTTTATTTAGCCAGGAAAGTCCCATTGAGATTAAAAACCTCTTTTTCAAGGGAGTAGTGGGAATGCACAGGGAGAACATGCAAACCCAGTACAGAAAGGCCCCCGAAGCCAGTTATGCCAGTTCAGAGGCGTCACCACAGCGTGAGGAGAGCAGGCAGTTGCTTCAGGCTCCATTTTGACAGTGTTTTTACATGAAAACAGAAGACTTTAGTTGTTTTTTTTTGTTTTGTTTTTTTTTTGTTGCTCGAGTTTCTGAAACTATCTTTTCCGAAACCAAAAGGATGAACTTTTCAAAAACACTCGGACTCCGTCTCCATGGAAACAGCCGAAAAGTTTGACTCCATATTTTCCCATCAAGTTAATTTGATGGAATCTGCTCGGTTGAGCTTAAAATCTAAATAAATCCTGATGTTTTGATACCTAAGGGGATTTTTTTTTTCTTTTTTGCATTTTGATAGGATCAGTTTTTACTTGAATTTCCAGCCACAAATATTAACTCAGATTAGAAAACGAAAATGCTGCTTTTTAAAATACAAGCGGTCTTATCTCATCAGTCTAGAACTCCTATCTGTGCAGCACAGACTACGAAGGGGCCCATTGTTCCGCTCTGCGCAGGCCGGCGTTATTCAGGGATTCTCATCTGAGGCATGAATGGATTTCAGACACTTCAAAATGGCCCTGTGGTGTTGAAAATGGCTTCTTTGATGAGACTGAGAGACAGTCGAGAGAAACAATGCGTTGGCGCATAAATGTTGTTCCATTCTGCGTGGATTAGATTCTCAGCCTGCGGGGATATTCTGTTAGCCGAGAGGCTGCGGTGTCTCTGAACTCGACGCGCTGTGGGGTGGCGAACGGTCCCGCACCACCGCAGCCGCTGTCACTTCCCGTCGGATGAAGAGGGAACTCTGGTTACGGCGTTCGCCGTCTTCGGCTCACTGCGGCTCCTTGGAAGAAAAACCTTCTGCTCCTAAAGCCAATCAGAAGCACAGGAACCATGAAGCTAAGAGAGATAAGCGCAGCTATCTTTACAGATCTTAATGCTTCAGTGGAGAAGGGAGTGATAACCTTAATCACCAAACATTATTGCACTCATATTCTACATAAAGAAAACCCAAATTCCTCCAATAAACACGGTGCTGAGAGGTTTGCATTGTGTCTTTGAAATGCTATTTTTCAATGTTTATGTGCAGAGAAGTACTGCTGGAGATATCCCCATTCAATATTAGAATGAAATAAGAGCAGAAAAAGTGAATCTGTACAGTCCACAAGGGAAAACCAGAGTCCTTTTTGCACTTGTCTGCAGATAAAAGTGCTTTGCTTTAATTTGCTCATTGACCAACAGTGAAAAACTACAGAGGGAAGTACGACCTTGGGACCAATGTATGGCCTTAATGTGAATATAAAGCAAGATATCAGGGAGGGAAAAGACTGTAAACCATCAATATTACCAGGATGAAAAAGCCCTCCAAAGGCAGCAGAAACACTAGGAAGCAATGCATTTCTTGATTCTGGTAGCACAACAACATTCTGTACGATAAAATCCTCCGAGACGACTCTGCGCTGCTGAAATGGAAGATGAAAGCTTCCTGACAAACTATTGTTCTAAAGAAACTTTTATTAAACTGCATAAAGCAAACACTGAGGAAGCAATGACGAGCATTTTTCTCTCCAAACGACTTCACCGGGTGCTTGAACCTGACGGAAAATACACATTGAAATGTAGACTCTTAATTGGAGCCCTAGTTCCAAACTTCATGCATTTTTAAAGAGCCAGTGTACCTGAGCCCAAAGAACTCCCTGGTGATACTGTTAAATGGAGAAGATCATTTACATGTTTCAGCCATGTGGTGACTCTCTGCTACCAATGAGCACATCTGACATGTCAGAATGTCTCGTCTTGCTTTGGTTTAGGATTTTGTTCAAGTTTCTGATTTAGGATGTTTTTCATGAGATCCAAATTGTTAACACTGTAAACTCAGGTGACCCCCCACTACGCCGTGTACAATGACAACGTAATGGTTAAAGGAAGCTCACACCACTTGTTTACACCAAGCCAGGTGTTTACAGCAGCGGATGTTTCCTTTTTCAAACAGCAGCTTTTTTTTTAAAACCTGGGTAAGAGCCGCTCTGAGCAGAGAAACGTTTAGACGGCAGCTTAACGAAAGGCTGAGCCGATCAGAATCCTGGAAAAAACACAACACAGGCTCCATGCATATAATGCTAACGCCGCTAATTCTTCAGCTAATACATTAACCCTAATATGCTAATGCTGATACCAGTGCTGTTTTACTAATCATATGATACATGTTCTTGTTTGGCGATTATTATTGAGAATATTCTGAATGTGAATGTAGAGATAATCCAATCCAAACACAGGTTGTCCTGTCCTGTACCGATGATTTCCTTTTCTCTGAGGGTAAACTCTTGGGGTTACACACCGTCTCGGGGTGTTTGGTGATCTCAGCCTGCAAAGTTTTAAACTTTCATTCATTAGTTTTTCACCACAAAAGATGCCTTCAGCTGTAATTTGTCCATTGCTTCAATGAAGTCTTCCAGCACTCTTTTTTTTTTCCTTCTTGACCAATCCATCGTTTCTTTCGCCTGATGGAAATTTCTTTTCTGGTGCTTACTTTACAAGACAGGATCATGTTCAACAAGTGATCCACTTTACACTGATGTAAATGCTGAAACTTTGTAGTTTTGTGACAGAAATTAATTAAATCCTGACTAACTCATTTATAAAGACATTAAAATTCCATATATAATAAACTCTAAAACCCAGAGAGTTTCATGGCCTCTCAGGATGCACAGCCCAAAGCAAAAGGAAACTAGAATTTGGCACTCAGAGAGCGCAGACCTCTGCCACAGGTCAAATCAGTCACCAACAACAATAAGAACACCATATATAATAAAACAACAATGTGATCGGGGGTGTGATTGGAGTGGAGCGCTGCAGACCGCTGTGGTGTGCGGCATGCGGGGCGGCATGCGGCGTGCCGCACAGACCCCCTGTCAGCGGGGCTGCCCAACTATGTGAAAGACTGCCCTATCTCTCAATGATAAAGAATCCTTTAAAAAAATTGTGGATCCAGACAGTGATCTGGATCATCAACAAAATTTAATGGATTCTAAGTTAGCCCAAGACCCACCTTTCCACAAAGTTTCATTGCAATCCGTCCATAACCTTTTCCGTAATGTTGCTAACAAACCAACCAACCAAGCAACCAACAAACTGATGTGATTCCATAACCTCCTTGGCGGAGGTAATTACAAGGCTTCCTCGACCAGCAGCTCCCAAAGCAGTTATGTAATGGCGTGTAGCACATAATGAAATCAACACGAAGGCCTTTGTCTCAGACTCCAGGAGTTTTGAATGTTTTGTGGCAGAGTCAGGGTTGACTGGGTTTTGTTGCATGTTTTAATATATTTTTTGTGTTTGAAGCTTTCACTGGACATTTTATGAAACTGCTTCTATGGGTGTTTTTTGGGGTGTTTTTTGCATATAGTGTTGCAATTCCTCAAATTCCCTGAAGGCAGTCGACACACTGACCAACCGCAAACAATCAATTAACCAACGAGAAACAGGTGCAGCAGCTCAGCAGATAAAACAAGGAAGCAGGGAACAAACACTCATTTAACTGTTGAACTTTGGGTGTGTTTCTACAACACCGGAGCTGCTGAAGATGCAACTTTTGGTAAGCAACTCCCAAAATGGATCTTTTCCAAAATGCTTGTCTTCAGTTGTTTAAACATGACAAAACAAGACTTTCTGGAAACGCTGAGGCCCGTCTTCATGCTGAAGATGGAAACATTGCACTCCATAGCTGCAGTAGTTTTTCTGCACATGCAGGAGTAGATCGACAAAAACAAACATGGCGGCCTCCAGTCCTATAGTCTAGACTGGCAGCTTTATAGTTGAGTTGTCAATAACAGCATCCAACTGCTCGTCTGTTCTCACCATTGTTAAAGTTTACAACTTATTGTTCTCTGCACGCTTGTGTGCAGCACCAGCTCATCTCCTGACTAGCAAACTCACTAAAGAGTGTTTAGGGAGAGAAACAATCCGCTGAACGACTCAAAGAAAGCCTTCTCACGGAGTGCTTTGAAGGACGTTTTGGTCCTTGTTCAAATCTCCGTTCAGCTCCACTAGGATTGCATCTGAAATGATAATGAGGTTAATAATGATCATAATTACACATGGCATCACTGCAGAAACATGGATTTATGAAACACACAACTCCTCACTGTGAGGAATTAGTATTCCTTCCCCACTCTCAGGTGGGGGAAACTGAGCCTCAAAAACAACTCAATGGAAAATCTAACTAAAGGAATAACAGTGAGAAAGCTCTGCCCCAAACGTCTGTGCCATGATAAAGATTGAAATGATCAGAGTGCTAAGAGTTTATACTGTTGGATGAATTAATATTTAGAATTTCACAATGTTTCACTTTAACACAATGTTTCTTCAATTGTCACAACAGTGCAGCTTTTGGCCTGGATAATGTGTTTGAAGTCTTCATAATTTTCAAGAAAATTTATTGGTTCCTTCATCGATAAGTAAGCTGCTCTGAAGGGTTTCTGATTGGTCAGATGATGTAAACCCCGCCCCTTTTAGGTGAGTGTGCACTGATCACCACTGGAAAACCCTGGGTTGAATTACAACTGAGTTGATGTGTTACCATTCTTGCGTAAGTCAACCCAGGTGGCGAGAGACATCTCGGCTGTGTTAATCCTGCTCTGCAGTTGAGGCTTCAGGTGTTTAATACTGTCACTATAAAGATGAACGTAAAAAGAAACCTTTGCAAAGATGGACATTCTGAGAGAAGAAGTTTAAAAGCAGCTTGTTCAACTCATCAGTGTTGTTCTCGGTGCTCTTTCATAAAGTGCATTCCTGTCATTTCAGAACAGCCACAGTATGGTTTGTTTGGGACTGCTGAACATTTTATGTTTGAGTTGGATCACTTTGAAAGAGCATTAGTTATTCGGCTGGAGGCATAAAAGTGCTGCAGAATGTGTTATTGCAAGCCAGATTCCTGTCGTATCAGTCAGCCCGCACCATCACGGAGCGCGTCTCCGTTTGACAGGTAGTCTCTCGTTCTGTATGAATGTGTCAACATACAGTGAAGGAAGCCGATCGCTGCTGATGTTTGCTCTTTAAAATCTTTGAAGTCACTCATGATCTCGTATCCATAGCAAACATGTGTTGGATGCGGCAACTCAAACAGCTGTCTAGCAAACAAAGGTCACATAATTTGGAAAGAAATAGAACAAACAAGTCAGGTCATCCTCTCAGGCAAAGACAAGGACATATTCACAACACATTTCAGCAGTGTGGAATTTAATATGTTTCACTAACACACTGACAAATACTAAATAATTACAAAGATGACATATTGTATTTAAACCTTTGTTGAGGAATAATAGCAGCAGGTAAAATCCCACAGACCTGTGATCTGGACTGATGTGGACTTCTTTGGTCTTTGTGGTGACTTGAGCAGCAGGGTTCTGAATCTGAGAGTTTAGTGGAGACAGTACTATCAGTTTTTTTCTGAAACTTTCCAAAACACTAATTCTTTCATTGATGTGATATTCTTCAGGTGATTGGAGGAAGTTCTTGTTGTTGCCTTCATACTGGTGATCAGACTCAGGTGAGAGTCCATGACCACAACAAGGTTTCAAGTTATTTTTCCACATTTCTTCTTTCACTTCAGATAAACTACAACTTCAGTGTGTTCCTCATAGAGTCGAAGACGGACTGAGCAAATCCAAAGGTTGAACTGTTCAACATGCTTACTTTGTATAGGATTTTAGCCCCATGGTGCAAAAGTAATGCTCTTTTATTTTCTATTTTTTAGCATCATTGGACTATTTATATTTCTTTCTATGATCTGAGCCAGAAGAAGCGTGTGTTTATGAAATATATGTGGGCCCAACATGAAGCCCTGGGGAACTCCGGATTTAACAAGACTTCGGATTACTTAAAACAAAGAAGTCACTTACTTTAAGAATTTAATCCAGTTTAGTAATATGATAGTGATGTCCAGCATTAAAATCGGTCTACACAATGGGTTTCAAACACAAGGCCCGTGGGCCAAAACCACCCACAAAAGGCTCCATTCTGGCCCTTCAAACTACCAAGCATTGTGACAAAATTCAAAGAAAACATTGGTTTTTGAACAAATGTGCTCAGAGTAGCAGACACAGCACAACACTGAGATAAAGCTGAGATATCAGTGACGCTGCTGTGACAGAACCAGCCTCAAAGCCGTGCTGTAAGGGAGAGTTTGTGAAAACATGCATAATACAACAGCTAGAGGCGAGGGTTTTTTTCTTTTTCAACATTTCACTGTATATTGCACCAGAAAGTTTCATTAAAACAGTCTTCACATTGCGAAAGCAGTCAGTTTTGGTAGCATTTATTTGGTTTTGCATTAATATAGACATCTTCATCGGGTATGCTCTGTGCCACAACAAAGAAAAACTTTAAAGTCTAGAAATATGATCTGAAATGTCAAGTCAGTCAGACTAGACCGCTGCTATTGCTGTAATTTATGTCATTTTTTTTGAGGCACCTGGTGATTGTGTTCATCATGTGAGTTCAAGAGTCAAGGTTTTACTTAGAATAAAAAAAAAAAAAAATTGTGTTCTCGCCACCCCGGCGGTATTGTGTCTGTCTCCTTCAAGCTCGGGTCCTCTACCAGAGGCCTGGGAGCTTGAGGGTTCTGCGCAGGATCTTAGCTGTTCCTAAGATTGCACTCTTTTGAACAAAGATTTCAGATGTTGTTCCTGGTATCTGTGGGAGCCATCCTCCCAGCTTGGGGGTTACTGCTCCCAGTGTCCCAATCACTACTGGTATCACTGTTGCCTTCATGCCCCACACTCTCTCTAGCTCTTCCCTCAACCCTTGGTACTTCTCCAGCTTCTCATGCTCCTTTTTCCTGATGTTGCCATCACTTGGGATTGCTACATCTATCACCACAGCTGTCTTCTGCTGTTTATCCACCACCACTATGTCAGGTTGATTGGCCATCACCTGCTTGTCAGTCTGGATCTGGAAGTCCCACAGGATCTTGGCTCGATTGTTCTCGAGCACCTTTGGAGGTGTCTCCCATCTTGACCCTGGGACCTCCAGTCCATAGTCGGTACATATGTTCCTGTACACGATGCCCACTACCTGGTGCCAGCATCTTACCCCCTGCTGTGATGGTCTGTACTGTCTCTGGGGCTTTGTTACGGCCGTCGCCGTATTCTCGGTTCTCTCCCCTCCCCCCATGTGAGTGTGTGTCTGTGTCAGAGTGCGTGGTTCCAGGCTGCTGCAGGGCAGGACCCAATCATCTCCATTGCCTGCACCTGGGGAGCCTGGCCCGAGAGCACCTCGTCAACCAACCCTGCGGAGCAGCTGAGGGGATAAAAGCGGCCGACAGGACACAGACTGGAGCTGGCTGTAGCTCGCCACGCTCACGTGCCTCTTGAGTTTCGAGTTAGTGTCGTGTCTGCTGTTAGATAGTGAGGCACTCGCTTCTGTTTGACTGTTTGTGACTTTGGTTCTGTGTTTGGAATTATCCTTTTGGTTTGGTTTCAGCTTCAGGAATCCTTTTGAGTTTTTCTATACTATCTTTGTTTCTAGTTACCTTTTGGTTTTGTGTTTTTGGTTTTGCAACTCTAGGTTAGAGTCTCTTTTTGTTACCGTTTGATCTTACTTTTTGTTAAATAAATAACTTTAAAGCTATAGTGCGTAACTTTTAAATGTCTATGAATGTCCGTTTTAGCCAAGCCACTACTAGTGGAGATGACAAAATGCAGATTAAGCCGATTGGCTCCTCTAACATGTCGCGGGATTTTTCAGTATATATAATTATTGCTTTGCGTGTCGACCGGCGACATTCCCGCGCTGGCGCGCAGGAAATTACACATTTTACGTCACAACAAGAAGGGAGGGGGAGGACGCGTGGAGGGTCTCATAGCAACAGGGTCAGCTCACAGTGTCAGGCAGACCAAGGAAGCCACATGCGACTTCAGGGTTCAGTCCGGGCGCCCCGCCCGCGCTAAGTTTTGCAGCATCCGGACAACGGAGAGGGGGAAAAAAAAAGAGAAAACCTCTCAGATGGCGAACACCGGCAGCATTAGCAGCATTAGCGGCGTTAGCAGCCAGCAGTGTTACCAGCAACACCCCCCCCCCCCCCCCACCCCCCCCCCCCCCCACCCCCCCGCCGCCGCCGCCGCTAAACTCTTTTCCTGTAGGAAACACTGTACTTTGTGTGTAACACTTCGTTTTTCATCAAGAAGCTACTGGAGACCAACGGGCAATAAATGATTTCTGCTGACTACCACTGGGTCTTTTCATCCACTAACCTGTCAGTTACAAATTAGCAGGCACCTTGTCTCCCGTTTTAATAAGCTATTTACATTTCTGTGGCAAAAAAAAGAAAACAATAATTACCTCTTCGAAAGAATCCCATCTTTTTTTTCACCAGCTGTCCTTATTCACGCAGAATAAAAACCGTTTCCAACTGTGATTTGCGCTGTGGAAACGGGAATCACAGTGGCAGATTGGGGGGAGGGGGGAGGGGGGCACTGGGGACACCCGAGCGTACGTCATATGGAAGCGCCGGCTTTATTGTTGAAATAACACAGAATTCCGCTAGAGGGCGACCGAAGTTACGCACTATAGCTTTAATTTCCACTTCCCATCTGTGGACTTTTATGTTACTTCCTTAACCCCTCTCCTAAGCGAGCTGGTCGTAACAGGCTTCTTTGCACAGTTTACACCTGGGGTCTTGTGTGGTGTGGTAGATACCGGCCTCTATTGATCTTGTGTTAAGGGCCTGTTCTTGTGCCGTCATGATTAGTGCCTCTGTGCTGTCCTTCAGTCCAGCCTTTTCCAGCCACTGATCTGTTTTTCCAATGTTAGCCGCTCCTTCAATTTGTCGGTGGTCCATGCCATGCAGAGCTTTGTCTGTCCATGATAGCTCCTCTGGTTCCTCCTTACTGGGCTTTTGATGTCTGAGGCATTCACCTAGCAGATCATCACTGGGAGCCATCTTCTTGGTTTCCTCCTGGATCTGACACTCACTAGTCCTCGGCCTCCCTCCTTTCTCTTGGTGTATAGCCTCAGTGTGCTGGACTTAGGGTGGAACCCTCCGTGCATTGTAAGGAGCTTTCTTGTCTTGATATCAGTGGTTTGCATTTCTTCCAGTGGCCTGGATATTATGCCAGCAGGGTATCTGATTACTGGTAGGGCGTAGGTGTTTATGGCCTGGATCTTATTTTTGCCATACTTTTTGCCATGTCTTACTCTCTGTAGGTATTTGGCTGTGGCTGACTTTCGAGCTGCCTCCTCATGGTTACCATTTACCTGTGGGATCCCCAGGTACTTGTAGCTGTCCTGCACATCTGTTATGTTCCCTTCAGGCAATTCAACTCCTTCAGTTGTGATCACCTTCCCTCTTCTAGATACCATTCGTCCACACTTATCCAGTCCGAATGACATCCCAATGTCATTGCTGTATATTCTGGTGAGGTGAATCAGGGAGTCAATGCCACGCTCATTCTTGGCATACAGTTTGATGTCATCCATGTAGAGAAGGTGGCTGACAGTTGTTCCACTCTTGAACCGGTATCCAAAGCCGCTCTTGGTAATGATCTGGCTGAGGGGGTTCAGGCCTATGCAGAACAGCAGGGGGGACAGGGCATCACCTTGGTATATGCCGCATTTGATGCTCACCTGTGCCACTGGCTTTGAGTTGGCCTCTAGACTTGTCTTGAGATGTGGCTCTGTTCTCCGACCTGCTCCATGAGTGTCTTGTTCCAGTAGCCAATTTGTCATCAGTATGCCCTGGTTCCACAACAACTGACGCGGATCTTGTTGACCCGGGCGACGTCCGAGCATTTATGGTTTCGCTCATGTTGAGGTGTGGACATGTTAAGGGCCTTGTCCAAGGGCCCAACTGGATTACCATATGCCCTGGCCGGGATTGGAACCCCTGTTCCAACCTCCTGTTCCAAAGTCTGTGTCCCTAACCACTAGACTATCCAGCCACCAGCTGGAAGAGATACACGAGAGAAGTGGAGGAAAAAAAAATAAAAAAAATTATATATATATATATATATATATATATATATATATATATATATATATATATATATATATAGACAGACACACAGACACACACACACACACACACACACACGTATGAAAAAATCCAGTTCTTGGCCAAGAATGTTTCCCCTCATGTTTTTTTTCTTGTAAAGGAATCCAGCTTTTCCCATGTTTCATCAATTCTGTGATGTTTCTGTTATTAGCCACAAAGAGAAAACCAAATCTGACGTGCCCTCCATCCTCCCATCCTCATGCAGCTTTCATCTCACAGCTGTCAGTGTGCCCCAGAGCCGTGGAGCAAGGCACAGAGTGATGACCTCCAGCTCATTATTGATGAGAGAACCAGTCACACCACCACTGCCGAGCCCACAGCTTTCCAGGAAGATGTTCAATAATGAATCAAAGGGAAATACAACATAAGCAGGAGTGCAGCACAATACATCCAGTGAAATATCACACAATGAGACGCTGGTCAGAACAGCAACATTCTCTCTGTTCATGCTACATTTTCCACTTCTGGATCTAGTGAATTGGATTTTTTTGGGATTCCAAGTCAGATTTGTATTTAAACTGATTCTGTATTCTATATTGTTAAACCTGTGACTCAGATTCAGGGTGTGGAACACAATGTCTTGCAATCTAATGTTAGCTAGAAATGAACAGTCAGCTCATTTTAAGATACCAATGTATTCCACACAGTTTGGCTGGAAAGAGCCAAAACTAGTAAAAACATTTAGAAGGTCAAAACTCATCTGCGTGGAAACTTTTTGTTCGTGACTTGGGTCTAAACCTATGAACATTCTTCATCATCTCCAGGAAAATGTGACCGTCTAAAACAAACATGGTATGTTTTCTCTTGAAATGTTGTGTGAACAGGAACAAAATGTCTAAAAGTGGCTGAAACCACTAAAAACAACCAATAACAAATCTTCCAAAAATTGGAAAACAAAACAAAAAAAAAATAATAAAACAGCTCATGTCAAACTTTCTAAATTATATCGACTTCATAAATAAAACCCAAAATAGTTTTTGCATGTATTTTATTCTTTATGACCTGTCATCCTCATTTTTAAGGTTCATTCTGTTTTGCAGTTCAAGACTAATTTCACTTTGGGTAAAAGGATTAAAAACCTCTAAGTGGAAAAGTTTCCAAGCCCCTGCTTCGAGCAGCCCGGTCCACTGCAGTACACTCTTACACACTGCTTTGGCAGGTTGATAAGGCCACACACTGACTGAACCGCATGTAGAGGAGCGAACGCTCCCCACCTGTCTCTGGCATCTGCTCGGTGTCAGTCGATTCCCAGTTTTCATGTCGGAAGTCGTGTTTTATTTCCTCTTGCAGGCCCATAAATAAATGTGAATAGTCAAGCCCTTTGGGTAAGTCCTTTCCCTTTCCTGCTAATATGACACTAATGTATCGACAGCCCGAAGCACCAGCAGGAGTCGTTCAGGAGGAAGGACGACTCCGTCATACGAATTTTCACTCGGCATTATGAGCTCGTACACGTGCAGCAACAGATTTGACTGAAGAGCTTAACTATCAGGTGATATAAAAGAAGCACCTCTGCATGAGCAGTGTACATGCGCCCTGGGTGACTGTGCGTGCGCGCCGCCAATTTTATTAACCGTGACAAATCTGAGAAGCAGAAGGAGCGACTTTATGAAAACATAACTTTCTATCACCTGCCACAGCTTTCCAGGCACCTCGGATAAACATTAATCCCCCCGCACCTCCCAAGCAGGTGGTGTGTTTTAAAGCCCTCATTAAACGCTGCAGTCCTCCATCATCCCAAATCAGAGCTCCAGTCAGTGGAGCTGCTGCCCGACTCTGACACACCGGGCGCTTCTTCCATTAACGCCAAAGTGAAGTCTGCTGATGCACCGTGTGTTTTCATGGCACAGTGCTCCCCATGCTTCAGCTGAGCTGAGATCATTCTCCATATTCTTTACTTTTAATCAACAATCCATTCAAAGAAAAAGTCGAAACAACGAATGACAGAATCAGAAAACATTCCCTAAAATTACTGAAGATGAAGCGACACAGTGTTGGGTTTTCTGACCCTGCTAAACATGATATCTCCATATTTTCCAGAGTATCAGTTGGTTCCACTGGTCATGTTAACGGTCTGATATTATACAGTTTTTCAAGAGTTTCACATACGTAGGTGTCAGAGGTTCAACAACATTTTATTCAAAATGTGTTTCCCAAAGCGGACATCATGAAGGGAAAGCCTCCGATTTTCTTGTTTGAACACACATTCGCTAAAAGGTAGAGCAAGCAAGCAGACTGTCTTTACTTCTGGGGCCTCATACTGGCTATTGGGACACATTCTACAGTTAGAAAGTCATTAAAAAATGAAGTTTGCATAATATAGGATCTTTATATGTCAATGTAAACCATCCAGGACAGCCAAATGTCACATTTCCGGCTTGAAGCCGGAGCTATAGTTGGCAGCATCGCTGCCAATCTTTGTGCTAAACTGTTCATTACGACCACATATTCTCCAAATAAAAAGAAACACTTCTAACAAGTTTGATGCAGTTTTGTAGCTGATCCTTCAAGACATCAACAATCACGCCCACAGTGGATAGAAAGTACCATTTGTGACAAGAGGGTTCATCCAAAACAGATTTAATTGCTGTCGGGACATTTATTGTTTTCACTAGTCATGCTATTATTAGTAGCAGTCCGTTGCTTCCTGGTTTCGTCAAACCTTCATGTCCCACCCTAAACGACGTGTGATTGGACCGCAGGACAAAAATTTGAGTCCGAGCGCATGAGCGCGAGCGGTGCAAGATGGATTCTCGTGTATGTGAACAAATACCGGCAAGGTTATCTAACTTCACTGGCTGCCCATAGCTGTCCGTGCACACACACCATTCTTCAAGTTTTTAGTGTATTGTCTGCAAGAGTGTGTGAGATTTCATTTCAAATGATGAAAAAAAAAATCTTCATAGTTTGTTTCCTTTCTTGTATCAACAATTGAAGCGTCCGCTGCTGTGATGGCATTGTGGATGAATTCTCTGCACATTTTAACTCCTCAGCTCCAGCTTAAATCCCACGGTCCGCCAGAGTGCTGCTGCCGACCACGTCGTCCCCTCTCCTCTCACAATGAGCTTACCGTCTCCACTGAGGGCTGTTTTCAGCAGGATAACGACCTGCAGTCCGCCGTGCTCGTCTAACCTTAGCAGGAACAGATCTCAGTCCAGGGCACCTCTGGGAAATTCTCACTGTAGCTGCATGATGCAATCCTGTTGATGTGGACTGAAAGACTGGAAAGAAAAAGTTTACGTTACTCTGAGTCCATTCTGTGGAGAATGAAGGCGAAGTTCAGGTAAAAAAGAGATGCAGAGAAGTAGGTCTGAGGTGAGCGAGTGTGACGTTTCCTTAAAATTGGATTCATATCTGCATCTACAAAGTGGTTTTCTTTCTTTCTTTCATGTTCTGCCTTGTATTGCTGAACCAGTCCTCATAAAAACATCACAGACTTCATTAACATCCAGTCGAGATGCAGCGATCAGAAATGCTTCAGACTCTGATGATTCCCCGTCCGAGCTCCTTCACGGGTGACTGCCCGGAGAACGAGAGGAAGAGGAAGTGGCAGATTTAAAGAGGAGACAATATTAATGCGCCGCTTCCTGCCGCCTCCTGACGCTTCTTCAGCGAGGACGAGGAAATTGGAGCTGGCTGAGTTCTGCTGCTCACTCTCACCACCTTCTTAAATAGTCAATCAGGAAGTGAAAACTGACCGGATTTGGAACAAACCTCTCTAAACTGATTTTTGCTCCGACCTGTTATTCAGGGTATTTTCAAAGTTCTGGAAACACAGACTCATCTTGGTGATTTTTACCCTTCATCTCGCCTCACACTTCTGCAATCTCTTTCTCTCTCTCCCGTGTTTAATCAGTCCAGCAGGCGGTCGTCTCTACAGGGGACGGTGAATTATTGATGGCTGGGGGCCACGAGGAAGAGGAGGGGGAGCAGCAGGAAGGGACACAGAGGAGGAAGAGTGGAAGTAAAGACAGAATGCATTCTGCGTTTGGACGCAGCTGACGTCGACTGGCAGATTAAGAGATGAGGCGGAGCGGGAATAGATGGAGAACGAGCGTGAGAAGGAAAGGAGATTTCAGGTATAATGAGCACGACGGGGGTCCTCGCCTCTTTTTTTAAACCAAAGCTCAGACATGTGGAGTCACACTGTGAGGCTCGCAACACTGACGGAACTTCAGAAAGGAAGTCTGAACTGCAAATATCACAAAAACCCAGATGGAGGAAAAAAAAGGAGCAGTGAACCACATCTCCATTTATCTTTTATGTTTTAATATTACACTATTCAGTCATTTCTGAGGAGAATGAGAGGAATGTGGAGTCTGCCCCAAGCCACTACCCTCAGATATTATGATTATTTTCGTCAAATGGGCACCTTGTGATTTATAAGGAACAGAGGCGCCAAGAAGCCAGCGAGCCAGTTACTGAGCTAAAGTAAACCTGTGGAGTGTGCATGTTTGTACTCTGTAGAAAATTCACTGCTTGGATCTTTAAATTCGTTGTTTCCGAACTGGAATCAAACACACGAAGGTGCTCCCAGGTACGGACACCTTTCCCCAGAGAGAATCTATATGTTTAATAGCAACTTTCTAAACTTTAAAAGAACGTTTTTCACTTCAACGATGTGGCGATGCATCCAGCTGCAGCAGGCTCCCACAATCCAGAATTTATGTGTTTAATCGCTTTTCTTACTCACTGTCAATCAGATAAATTGTATTTGAACCAGCAATCTCCAGTCAGAGGAAACCCCTGCAGCTGCCATCATGTTGATGATATGATGGCTGAAAATCCAAAGCCGGGGAAGTTTCTATATTTCCTCCAAATTGATGTCACATTGGCTCACCCACTTTGCAGCAGATTTTCCATTAGCAGAATCTGAATGTGAAAAACAAATTTATGACCACTAAAGCTGAGGAGAATCAGTTCGTAACCTTTAAATTGACAACATGATGGTACGGCCGTCTTTCTCGATTGGAATCTGTATTTGTAAAAGTAGTTTTAACAAGCTAAAGCCAACAAGTTTCTCTGTCTGACCTTTACGTAAAACATCATGGTGCTCTGTGATGATGCAGATGATCCACAACCACCATTCCCTAAAAACCAAGTCTGTCTTTCTCAAGCAGAGTTTTCAGTGTCTAATTTTCACATTAACATGATATCAACCAGTTACTCTGGATTCTCCTCAAATCTTTACACAAGAATCTTTGATATTTCCTTTCCACCAGGTGTCCTCTCTCAACCAGCTTGTCAAAAATATTTTTTTGAGACACCATTGAAGGATTTTCACATTGAACTTTAATATAGAAAAATGGTTCCCTGCCTTGATCAGAGTTGTTTTGTTTTAATATAAATTATTATAATCTATTGACATAAATGTTTAAATACATTTTCCTGGTCAAAAGCTGAAGAGTTTCTGATTTGTAACGGACTGTATTAATTCTCCATTTGCATGTTTCCAGGTGAAAACAGAGAACTTTTCATCACATTATGGCTGCTTGAAGCTACTCAAAGCGTTACTTTTTGAAAATGATCCATTTTCTTCTTTATGGAAATGGGAGAAAGGAAAACTTTTGGGAAATGGTCCCAACACCGTCTCCTGTAGACGGAGGAAAACCTTTAGGAAACGTTGCTAATGTGCATGAGCACCATAGCTGCAGTAAATGTTTCTTTTGCAGAAGTAGATGGACAATAAAGACCACGCTTTCATTTCTTAAACAACCAGCAGCACCAACTCGTATGTTTCCTTTGAAGTTTCCAGAGTTTGCTTGGTGGTTTGGCGAGCCAGACTTGAGCCTCTGGCGGTACAGCTTTGGACCTAGGGCCTTATGTTTGACACTCCTGATCTATATGTTCTTCTTGGTGTCTGATTGCATCAACAACATGATGGTGTACTCATGTGCACGGGCCTCTCCTGAAGGGAACAATTTCACAAGAATCGAAACCAATAAGTTTCCATGTCCTTCATAATGGTGCACATACGTCTCCTCCACATCAATTAGGTGCAACCCACAATGGAAAATATCTATTCGACATTACTTCCCAACAAGAGCCCCATTAAAAAAAAAACACGCATGGTGGTTTTCTCATAGAAAACTGGGAATTAGTCAGTCCAAGTGAGAAACCAATTGACTGAGGTGAGGTTAATTTTTAAGTGAAAACGACAAGAATCATCCAAATAAATTGCTCATTTAAAACCTGACTTAGCTTCTGTAAAAAATGGATTACAGTGTGCATAAACGACAGGGCATGTCCAAACGGAGTAACAGAGATTGCTTGTAATTGTGTTTCTGTCATTATTTTTTTTTCCTTTCAGAGTAAAACACAACTAATTAAAGTAAAAATAATATGAGCAGCAGATAACGGCTGTGGACCAACACACATCATTTCTGTCACGGCCCGACAGCAGCGGAGGCAAAACACAATCAATGGCTGAAGCCAAATAAAAACAAAGCACTGCATGCTGGTTATCGAGCTGGAAACTAACCTCGTGTGTTGGAAGGATCACCAAGATGAAGCCCTGGAGGGAAAGACGGGAAGATAAAACTTACACAACCGCAGCAACGGCGACACCAACCCAATCCGGCGAGTGAAGCAAGGCAGGGGCCATCAACAATAACCGTCATGTGTCGGAGAGTAATGGAGGTAATTACTCCCCTTTTTCTGGTTGTTTTTCATCCAGGGTGGAGCGATCGATCACTGGCCCCGAGCGTTTGATGGTAATGATGAGATTTGCCTTCAACTTTTATTTGAGGCTCAGTTATTTAAGGAAAAGAAAACATACAGGTGACGCTGGGAATCAGAGAGTTTAGTCCTACAGCGTTAACAAATGGTTTAGTCTGATTCAGTTAGGGTGATGTGAGAGTTCGACACATCTGAACAACTGGAGAAAGAACCACTTTGTTCCTCAGTGAGAAGACTGGGCTCTTGCTTGCTTGCTTGTCCTGCCAAGACCTGGCAGTCCTGGACGTCAGTGGCTTCAGCGCCATTCTAGGAACAACGAGCTGCTCGCTGATGAGTCTGGAACCATATTTAGTTTTGATTATATTTGCTGTGGAGAAATCTGCTTCACAATGCTGTTCAGACAAACATGGGAAGCAAGAATAGAAATAACTCAAGTGCTCAGCTTCTGGTTCCTGTTTTTCTTGCTCTTTTTGCATCTCGCATGTCTTTTTTCCTGGATTTCACCATCTCACCCGGAAATCTTTGCTGTTGAATCTCAACGTTTTGCTCCTGGAATACACAGACTTGATTTACCGCTCGTGTAATCATGTGTGACGGCTCGGGTAGGGGGGTGGGGCTCTGGCCCCGCGATCTGGGTCCAGCCCCGGAGGGTGTGAGAAACTCTGCGCTTGCCGGCGGGCCCGCTGCTGGGGTGGCGCGCCGCACCGGGGGGCCCGGGGGTCCGCCGCCGGACCTCCGGAACTGACTCAGTGTGACACCTGGGGCGGGCCTGCTCCACAGGACCGCTGGGTGAGACCGCACGTCTTGGTCCCGCTGTCTAGCGGGTTGGCGGGGAGCCGGTCGGAGTAGCGGGGGCGGCCGGCGGTGTGATCCACGGTCGCCCGCCGCCAAAGCCTGACCGGGCCTGGAGGCTGAGCCGCCTGGTCAGGGGAACGGATTGCCACAGCGCTGGGCCCCCCGTGGCGGGTCCGGGGTTCGTGTGTGCTCTACTTCTCTCCCTGCGTCTCTGCTTCTCTGACACCTCCGTGCTGGAGCCGCTCACTGCGGCTGGCTTAAATTTCACCGAATTCGTCCGAACAAAATCATAAACGGTTGATATTTGGACAAATAAACGACACACTCAGCTCTAAACGACCACTTTGTCACCTAAAAAATCTCGAAGTTATACATTTGAAGACTTTAGAGCTAAAGTGAAATCAGCTTGAGCAGGTCGATTTTGGCTCGGGGAGAAGTGCAATGCATTGTGGGTTATTATGTAGTATGCTGTAGTGTAAACGCTTTGCATACTGTCTGATGGACTGAGTATGCAGGATGCAGTATGGGCAGTATGAGTATGGAAGGATGTAGTAGGCAGTATGCGGTTTCGAACACAGCCTGAGTGTCTTCCATGTTTCCTACTAGCTAGTAGTCTGTCCTCATGTGATCGTTACCTTCATGTGCTGCACCTGTTGCTCCCTATTTAAACCCTTCTCTCCTCTTATGTGGTTTCAGATGGTTTTTTTTTTGTTTGTTTTTTTTTCCCTTGTCCTGTTTGGCAGCTGGGGCGTGCAATATTGTATGATTGTAGTCTTTTACTATCCGAACAGATTTTAAAGGGATACTTCAACATTTTGGCAAATTGGCCCATTTTAGCGCAATTCCTTAGTCATTTCGAACAGCATACTTACTTTTTTTGTGAGGGCGAGCTGTTGTTTATTCAGAGGTGAGTCGGGGAAGGTTTTCAGGACACTAATAGTAACTAGTAGTAAACTCGGGGTGTGCATCAAGAGAGGGCTACTACAGATCACCATTAGTCTAACCACCACAAGGTAACCGAGTACGTGAAGAGTAATTAAAGATCATCGTGATCATGCAAATGTGATAGTGATAGTGATAGTGATAGTGATCATGCATATATGACCTCTGAGCCCTGAGAAGGCCAGAAGCAGGCCAGAGAGGCCCTCAGAGCCCAGACAGCCGGCGGTCATCACAGAGCCCGGATCCAAGCCGCTCCCCCAGGCAGACGCCCACGCTCCGGTTCAGAAATGGGGCAGAGGAAAACCCCGGCCGGGGACCCCGGCGGTCCCGGGGCCTGGGCCCTGCAGAGCCACGACCGGCAGGAGTCGGTCCACCCCGGGTGCCGGACCCCCGGGGCGGGCAGAGCCGAGAGCCCAAGGCCCAAGAGCCCAAGAGCCGACCCCCCACCCAGGTGGAGGGCCATGACCCACCCGGGAGAACCGGCCCACACGGGCAGCTACCCACCCCAGGCCAGTACACCCCCCAGCGCTCCGGCCATGTACCCCAAAATCCAGGGCATCACAACCCCCCCCACCCCCCAGCCCACCCCCCCACTCCCTGTCCTCTCCCGCCCTACTCCCCCTGCCCCAACCCAACACTCACACCCACTCACTCACACTGAGAGACACACACACACACACACATACACACACGCACGCATGCACACATGCACGCACACACAACCACTCATCCCTAAACCAAACACACTCACATTCTGACACAATCACACACTCACACACTCTCACACACATGCTAACAAGTGCGCGCGCGCGCACACACACACACACACACACACACACACACACACACACTGATGGTGTTAGTGTCTTAGTGTCAGATCGGAGTTAATAAATGTGGTAGACAATGAGGCTTCTGCCCCGAAATGGACTGAAGGCAGAAGATGTTCAATGTAACTGAAGACAACATGGTGTAGCAGTTAGCGTTCTCATCCCATAGTAAGAAGATGCTGATTAATGCCTGGGTTTTTCCTTTCCCTGTTGAGTTTGCATGTTCTATCCAGAGCTGCTGAATGTTTAGTTTAGTTTAGTTTAGTTTATTTGTTTCTTTCGTTTAAAACAACACAAAGACAATAAACAAAAAAGATGAAAATACATCAATGTCATGTTCAATGTTCAAGTCTCACAGGAAGGAGTCAAATCTTCTCATTCGCTCCAAAAGGACAGTTTTTATATCCTTTACACCCACGAATGACACATTGCTGCAACGCAGGCAGCTCTGATGAATAAAAATCATATACATTTATCAATCACAAACAAAATGCCCACTGAACAACCGTGTGGTTAGCATACTCTGTCTGCGAAATCAACCACAGAAATGCCATCAAATGTTTTTTTTTTCAACTCAACCCATGAAAAGAGAGCAGATCATCTTCCTTTGCAGCAGCTCAGTGGAACAAACTGCGGCTATCAAAACGTTGGTGCACACAGGAAGTCAGGATATGACAGGCCCACTCTGTCAGTTGAAGAATCTGCCGATAGTGTTTGATTAGAACCCATTTCTCAGAGGACTGAATCTGGTTTGGTTTCAAGAGGGGCAGATGCTGTGCTACATACAGGTTTGGGTATTATTTCTTAGCTTAAACCATTGAATTGCTCCGTTCTGGTTCCTTCACTCTACCAGTATACTGTGGCTGAAAGGCCTCTTGTGGAAACTTTCAAATGGTTCCTGTTTCTAATGGAGTGGAAAAGTCTATTGATTTTTCATTGGCCTGCAGCAGGTTGGAGTGAGTACAGTCTGTTCTTGTGTTATTTTCTTCAACCTGAACACCATGTCTGATTCATGGACTGGTGTTGTACCCATGTAAACTATTTTCAGCTGTAAATCTACCTATTTGATCAACGAAATCAAATCCAGAAAAGGTGTTCAGCTATTGACAGAAATCCTGCAGGTGGGTCTCATGAGGAGGAAACTGACTGTAAATTACCTGCTGATATACTTATGGATGATGGACATCCATGACCCAGTCGATGACCTCAAGACCTCTCTTTTCAAATAATACTTTCAGAAGAAGCCTTAGGGTTCACAGGAGCTACCAGTGTTCCTTTGGGCAACATGTTGGCTACCTCTACATTCAGCCTTCTTGAATTTATTCATTTCAAGTCTTGGGCTTTGGATTTCTCCTCATGCTTGCTTGCCTTGCATAAATGACAACTCAGATGGGATGTATTAGGTATAGTTTCCAGTGACCATTTTCCTTTTTCTAATTTCACGATGTTTTGTCACTGATACAATGATTAAAAATGTATAAAATTATAAGCAAGTTTTTTTTTTTGTTTTTTTTTTGGTGAACCGCATTGTCTCGTCTTTTGCCGGGTTTCAGTGTGAACAGCTTTGGGTGTGAAGGTGCACGTGACCTTCAGGGAGTTAATCATAGATTCTCAGATGAATCAAAGCTATTTCTTTTCTTTTAGGTATTGCGTAATTTCCTTGGTGGCAGTTTTCCCTTAAATTCAATACACAATCACTTTAATCTGTTATGTTGTCAACTTATCCCGTCCAGTAGTGTTGTAGTCAAGACTAAGACCAGATCATCCAGGGACCAAGGCAAGACCAAGACTTACGCTGGGCTCACACTGGATGCGGTGCGGCTCCGGTCCGGCTCCGGTCCGGCTCCGGTCTGCAGTCTGCCAGAGCAGGTTGCCAGATCTGTCGGCCTTTCAAGCCAAAACACAACGTAAACTCCATTCAACTCAATAGAAAACAGAACAAATCTCCTTCTCTGTTGAAAATGCATGTTAAGACTGTAAAGCGTTTATGTGCCTAATGAAAAACACGTCACAAACACAACCGTTACATCAACCCACCGGACGTGTTCAAAAGAACCTTGATTAGACAGAAACCTGCCCAGTCTGGGAACGCAGAGCCGCTCATAGTCGGTCATAGAGCTGTTTTTTGTGTAATTTTGGTGTCGTTTGACTTTACTACAATGATTAAGTACAAAATCATTCATTCTTCAAATGCATATAATGATTGGGTCACATTTATTATGTTTTCTGCTAGAATAATTTAAACACAACACAGATTTTATTTTGAAATCAGTTTTAGTTTTTGAACAGTTATCGACTTTCCTTTCCCAACTCTGCGTGTGGAAAAATAGGATCCTTGCGGAATCTTCCAGACTGCCGGACGGGCTCTGCAGAGGCGCCGGAACCAGACCGCAACCGCACGGCAGCTGGTGTGAGCCGCCACATTGATTTTAATAACTCCTGATGAGTTGCGGTGTCCGGACCGGAGGAACACTGCATCCAGTGTGAACCCAGCGTAAAGAGGCCAACACTGAAACCAGGAACAGTCTTGAGAAACTACAACACCACAATTCAATCATCCCTCCACCAGTGGATCCAGATCAGCTTAGCTTCATTTCATACAATTTCAGATTTGCTCTCCAAAGCTTTATAGGTTCGACCTTCCTCCTTCCAACAACACCTCAACAAGTCAGATATTTAACACTCATTCAATAAATGTCACTGCTTGCTTCATTTGATTTATCCTCATCAACTGACCACCCCTCACTTTTAAAGTGTTACTGAGTCTTTTTGATCTCTCAAGATGCAGACTTACATAATATCCAGATAACCTCATGATATTACTACAGGCTCAGTGTTACTGTGACTAATTACAGAAACTGACTATATGAAACCCGGTTTTATAGCTAATGACTGTGTGGGTTTAGTTTCATATTCACGCGCAGATCTAAATATTTAAACGCAAGATCAAATCACGAGCCCAACACATGGAATATCTTTGAACAGCGCGAGTCCTCGTTATTCATCCCAAGAGATCTCATTTCACGTGGTTACCTTAATTGCCTCAACCCGACTTCTTAGGAATTAAACATTAGCTTTCCAGGCCAAATCTCATATTTCTGAGCCTGTGGAAAAAAAAAAAAAAACAAAAAGAAAAGAAAAGTCCTTGGCTGTAAAATTGGCTGATGAAATATTTTTAATGAAGAATGAATGAGCTTCAATCATATCTTGTGCATAATTTCACTTCCATTGTGGCGGCGAGCACAGGCAAGATTACAACAATGGGGACAATGTCCAACGCTAATGGACTATAAATCTACCTGTGTGTGTGTGTGTGTGTGTGTGTGTGTGTGTGTGTGTGTGTGTGTGTGTGTGTGTGTGTGTGTGTGTGTGTGTGTGTGTGTGTGTGTGTGTGTGTGTGTGTGTGTGTGTGTGTGTGTGTGTGTGTCCTCTCCACACAGCACCGGCCCAAAGCAACCCCAAGCTTTACAATGAGTATAGAAAGTGGATGCATGTTTAGGTGAAGCCGAATAAATGTTTGTTCAAGCTAAATAATGATGCTCTGGTTTATTGATAAGGGTTTGTTTATCCTTTAAGGGCACATTAAGTGTATTTGATGGAGAAAATGTTTAACTGCAATGAAAAGAGAATGCCATTATTTGTACCTTTTCTGTTTCAAAAGTTGGAAAAAAAATGTGAATTTCGGTTAATAATAAAATAAATCTAGATTTAGAGTGTATAACTGACCAAAAGCACACATTTAATTTATTTCTATGTGAAGTACTGAAGTCTAATAATGGAATGTGTTATTTTCAAACCATTGTTGTGATCCACAAGCTGTCACATATGTTTCTGAATACTATTTAACTTTTTTTCCATATTTTGAAGCAAGATAAATACTGAGTCCAAGCAAACGGACAAAACAATGAAAGGTCTCAGTGTGCAGTGTGTAGCATCTAGACCAGGGACGGGCAACTGGCGGCCCGCGGGCCGCATACGGCCTGCACCCTCCTTCCTTACCGCCCCCCAATTAATTTTTGAAAAAGAAAAAAAATGTGTGTTTTGCTGCACACATTGAGTTGCAATGACACAGTTTGGCCACCAGATGGCACACCCTCCGCGCCTCCAGCCTCCACCAGCTGACGTCACACACCCAGCCTTGCAATGCACGTAGGTAGAACACCGCCATGTTGGAGTGAAAACAAACATTCAGGCGTATGACGCTCTTTCACTATTCTAGAGGATTATGTGGCTAATTTTGGCCGGAGGAGAGCGTAAATAGATGGAAAATGACCACAAAACGATAACGACATAAAATATGTTGTGTTTAGTGTGAATAGCTTTGAGATTTGGTGAAGAATGTGTGAGAAACATGCAATCTGAGGTGCTGGCTGTGAAATGTGATGATCGGTTTTCGGTTTGTTTTGCTACTGATGGGAGGTGGTCGGCTCAGAAAATATTATGCCTGGTGTCATCTTAAAGTGTAGATTTTGTAGTTTCATATGATATCCAACAGATTTACGCACTGAATGTCCGTGTACTCCAGGTCACGGGGTTCTTGAGTCTCAGCTGTGCATTGCTGGAACAGGCGGCTGGCATTAAGTATGGGTCCTGCTGCAGCCTGAAATCTGTAGTTTCTCCCGGTGCCGGTCTCTGTGTGTTACGTCAAGACTGTTCACTTGATCTGACAACACAACAACATCCCTACTCTCCTAATCAGTAGACATTTTCAATGTTAAAGAACAGGAACGCGCACTATTGCGTGTAATGAAACCGCATGTCACTGGTTGTTTTCACTCCAATATGGCGGCGGTCCTCCGGTTGCCAACCCCTGGGTCACGTGCCTGGAAATACTCTATTCCTGCCTGCCCGAGATGATGCCGACCCTGACCCATGACGTAGAAGAGCCGACCAATCACAGCCCTCATGGTTGGCGTGAAATGCTGAATGCTGGATGGAGGCGATAGAGGAGCACTCAGTTCTGTGCAGAGGTGGTTCACGGCACCATGTTGCTTTCACACACTGTATTTGTTTGGAGTTTAGATGTTCAGAAATCATGTATTCAATGTTTCGAAATGAGGAAGTGATCAAATATGATGGAGGTTATTGGGCATGTTTTGCAGCAGTGGTTAGCTCTTTCTCCTCACAATGAGAAAACTCTGATTAGATTCCACCAATGGTTCCTCTGTGCAAAGCATTTGCATTTTCTCCCTGTTAGAACAGTCCACAGACATGCACGATGGGTTCTTTTGTTAGTATGTGTCGGGAAAAAAAAGGTAACGATGTCATCTATCTTCAACAACATGATTGTTTTTTTTTTAATTGGCACAGAGATCAGAATTAATAACCATGTGGAAAAAAAAACTGACACATTCAAGTGCTAAACATGGTCTCACTGCTTTCATATGATCAATAGTTTAGTTGTACAACAGCGGCTGGTGTTGAGGCTTGTGCACAGATCTACCAGTGTGCATGTAGTTGCAGTGCCTCCCAGTTCCCCGCGGTCCGGTCACTTCACTGCGGGAGTGGATCGATGGCGTTCTAATGAGCGAGCGGCGCCCCCCGCCTGTCACTTCACGACAGCTGGGGGGAAAAAACGTTACAGCAAGCAGTAATTTACTCACTGGTTAAAGCATCCTCACCCGAGCAGAACGCAGCTGCAGCCTCGGTCAAGGAACAGGGACGGAGAGCAGCAGTTGGGGGGTGGGGGGGAGATGGATGGACATGCGGTTGGTCAAAAAAGTGTTATTGAACATTTCAGCATCGATCTGCTCGTTAGCTTCCTCTCAAGCGAATTACACGGCGGGCTCAGTGTTCTAAACTGCACGTTTATCAATATTTGCTCCACGAGAATTGTGTGGAATTGAAGACAAACACTGCAAATCATTTACCGCAAGCTGAGCACAGACTACCTGCAAACAAGCTAACTACTGTTTCCTGAAGCATTTTATAACCCAAGACCGGGAGTTCAGTGGTTCGATGTCTGACGATGTGAGGAAGAGAGCTGGTGAACAATACGATGAATCACTGATCTGACACAAAATCCATGAATAATAATGATGCATGTGCTCACCGAATGACACGAGGCATTCTAAATGAAACGTTCGGTGTACATATCTCAATAAATCATGCTGCAGCTCGACTGTAATGACAATGTTGGACGTATTCTTCCACCTGAAAACCCGACCATGAAATTAAAATACATCCATTGTGTTTTTGCTGTCTTCTCTGCTCGATTTTATTGCCTGCTGTTCGTATTCTATATGTCGGTGTTAAGTGATGTGCTCATCTGCTATTTTTGAGCCTATTTATTAACATCAGAGTCACATTGTTCATGTAAAAATTAATATCATACCATACAAAAATTGTATTACTCACGTCTAAGATTATGCGATTGGCTTATCTTACGCGAGAATAACAAGTGGAGACAAACAGGGCGGCCTTGCACATGTCACCGTGTTCCTGAAACCTTGGAACAAAGCATCATTCCATACCACATACATATTCACTCATGTTTTAAAAGTTATCCAAATTAATTTAAAATTGGGTAAGCCATGATATTTCACAAACATATGCTAGAATCTCCGTAGCTATGTTTCCCTCTGCAGTCCTCCGACGACTCTTCACTGATGTCCTGCTTGCAGCTGGTTGAGATCTTCAACACTGTCCTGCTGGATAGACTTCACTGATAAACTGGGGCGACAGTAGCTCAGTTGGTAGAGCGGGTCGTCTTATAACCGGAAGGTTGGCGGTTCGATCCCTGCTCCCGCAGGCGTAAAACTGGCGTTGTGTCCTTGGGCAAGACACCTTGCCTAGTATGAAAGTTGTGAGAGTGAATGGTTGGTGGTGGTCGGAGGGGCCGATGACGCAGACTGGCAACCTCACTTCCGTCAGTCTGCCCCAGGGCAGCTGTGGCTACAGCAGTAGCTTGCCACCACCCAGTATGGTGTGAATGGGTTGATGTGATATTGCAGTGTGAAGCGCTTTGGGCTAAAAAGCGCTATACAAGTGTAGTCCATTTACCATAAACCCCTCAACTTAATTCAGTCCTGCCTCATTCTCATCCTTTCCTGTCTCTAGAGGAGTCCCTCAGAGTCCTGTCCCTGGTTCTCCGTAATATGACCTGCCCAGACCTGAATCCCCGTACAGAACCTCTGGGATCAGCTGATTGAGGCTCATGACTCGGCACCCCGATGACCTGATGACCTTCAACGAGAGTGAGAAGATATGCCTCAGCAGACGAAAAGTCCACCTGTAAACGGCAGAGGGCGTCACTCTCAAGCTGTATTTGAAGCTCAAGGACACGATGAGGTATTTTTTGTTGCGGTGTACCCTCCACTGCTGTTGGCTTATGTTTCAGTGACTTCCCTGACATGAGGAATTCACCATCACTTGCTTCATTTTCAACAAATTTCACCGACATGAAAGTTAAATATCCCTAACTTTCTCTGAGTTTTGTTTTGTATTTGTAAGGTGAATTCTGGCTCACCAAAAAAAATGTGGCTGCACTGAATTTAAAACAAACAAAAAAAAAAAGACAGAAATCCTCACGCATGGCTGGTCTGTTGGCAAATATATCTCGATATGCAAATAGGTGAAGCTGTATTCTGTTGGAGTCGCGGCTCATTAATCAAATGTCTTTTTGAAAGTAATCTTGTCTGTTTTTATTGCTCTCCATTCATCTTTGTAACTTTTGCTTGATATTAACCCAGTTTATTAATATTGCACATGTACTTTCCAACATGAGCTCTCAGGACTAAATAGACTTGCACGCTTCACTTATATAGTATGTTGAAGCGGTGATTATGTTTCCGGGACTCAGGCAGCCCCTGGTCTCCGTGGACCTCATGGAGTCGAAGTCGGCCAGATGAAGGATGTGTCTGGCTGCTCATCAGGAAACCCAACTTCTACTGGTTGCTTTGATTAATTCGCTGTAGCTAATCAGTCAAGTTGGTTCCCAAGAGTGTGAAATGGAGCCAGTCACCTGAAGAGGAAGAGGCGAAAACTGTACAGGAGCATCTGCTGGGCTCCATGCGAACGCTGGCATGTCTGTGCACATGAGCGCTAATTAACTCAATGGTTTGATGGCTTTTTAATTTATGCATTGTTTGTGGTTTGCTTTTTCCAGATTTAATGCATTTGCATTTGTTTACGCAAGTACAGTATATCGTGGGTGTACAGCTCCTTACAGTTAACTTCATACTAATAATGCTGTAAAATGAAGTTATGTTTAAATGTGTCCTGTCTGAGCTAACAAAAGCAAGTAAAACATCAAAGAGAAAATGTAAGGCTGGCCTGCTTATCGCTCATTACCAGTAATAATGAAAGCTGTTATAGATGTAGTTTCAGGGTGTCCAATGGGCAAAACTCCCTTTTAACAGGAGGAAACCTGCAGAACCAGACTCAGACCAGACTGTCTGCAGAACCAGACTCAGAGACCTCAGTAAATACCCAAAACTCCTGGCGCAGCATGAGCTTGTGTGATGTGAAAACAGTGACTTTTGGAATTATTAGTTTAATAAAATCTGCTCAGTTTTTTTTTCAAGCAGATTTTCCCTAAAATATTAAATAAAGGGATTTAATGAGTTTATCTTGTGCTCGTAGCTTTGATTTGTATCAGGAGGGAATCGATTTCATCTCCCAGTGGGATGAAGGTAATTCTCCTGAGACTCTTGGTTCTCATCCACCACATCAGATTCCATCAAGCTTTTCTGTTTGACATTTTTATCTTCATCTCCAAGAGGTTTGACCTAAAACTCTTCCTGCCTTCCTGCTCCTACTGGTTGCACATCAGCTTCCCTTCAAGTCCTGAGTAAAACCTTTTGATTCTCACATTGATGAGAAGCCTCGCCGGTCCTAATTAAAGCGAGTGGCGGTGCAGGGTGCGTACCGCCGGCCCCTCCGAGAGAACCCTCCACATGTGAAGTTTCAGCGTGCCACTTGTGATCACAAGGAATATTCTCTTCACTTTTTCAAATAAAACTCTATATGTAATCCAAATGACTCATGCAACCTATGCTTTTTTTTCTTTATGAGCAAACTTTAATTAGGAGGGTAAAGCTGCTGCGTTCCAGGCTGTTATTTTATAGAAGAAGCTTCTCGGCTGTGAGAACTGGGCCGCCATAATCCATTATTAGCCACAGTTCTTTTACTCTAATCACCCAGATTTATATATGGCGAGACTAAGAGGTGTTTTGTTTTTTAAATTTTCATTTTATTTAAAGAGAGTGCCATTTAATTAGAGCTGTGGATCAGTGTCCAGAAATAACAAGGCAAATAAATCAAAGGCCACCTTAGAGGGCAGATTTAAAGCGGAGGGAAAAGATTTCGATGCGTGCCACAGCTGATTAGGTGGCTTTATAAATGAAACCTGTGACTGCACACTGTTTTCTAATGCAGTCCTATCTAATATCCTTATTCCAAGGTTTTTTTTTTTCTATGAGCGTAATATGATATAATGACTTTTGGATTTAAGCTCACCTTAAGGAATTCCCTTTATCGTAATAAGGACCGTAATTAACTTTTCATTTCCACCTCGTGTGAAAGAGATTAGAGAGATTTGTGCCATTCTGAGCGCGTCCTTTTCTTCCTTATCTGCTTAAAATGTAATTATAGGCACATTTTGCTAATTTGTGTTGTGTGCATTACCTTCTGTGCAGCTGCGGAGCCTTCGGATGAGGCCGACGTCCGTTCAGATGAACCCAGTCGTAAAAGAGGGAGCTTTTAAAACTCTTGAGCTTTTCACTCAGTCTGCATTTATTCCGGATACTCAGCAAAAAATAAATAAATAAAAGCAAGAAATAAAACTAGCATCTTATTACAGCAGCCAGCCAAGACTCATCCCTCTCATCCTCCTGCTCGGAGGTTTATCTCTAAAATTAGAACGAAGGTCTCACTTGTTCGGAGGTCGAGAAGTTTTAAGAGATTAGCTCATCATGGAATTTGTGTTTCGAGGTGAACATAATAGAGAGGGAAGGGTTGACGAGAGCCGTGTATCAGATGGAAACCTACAGCGGCGCGCCTGGCCCGCCCGGCCCGCCAGGGCGCTCCAGTGAGCCGGAGAATTAAATATCCCGTCGCTTATCGCCTGCGTTCGTCCGGCTCGGCAGGAATTTGTCATCGGTGTCTTGCGTGGAGAGACGCAGTGATGGAAGATAGGAAGGAACCGGCGCACATGCTAGAGGGAGCATATAATGAAGTCTGCATTACCCATGATATACCTGTTGGGCTGGGGGGGGGGTCGAACGCGACGCGGCCCCCGCAGAGAACCGCAGCAGGGATGATGGATAACTCCAAACTTCCACTTTTCCATCTCTCTGTCTTTGACCTACTACCTTCTCTTCCCTCTCTTTTTCTCCATCCCACATCTGACTGGGCTGATTCTCCCATTTCTTCCTGGAACTGATCAACCTCTGCAGGGTTTATCATTCTTCACATCCTTCCCTTTCCCTGAACGCTCTCCTCTTCCTCTTTGCCCGACTCTCTCCCTTCTTTCATCTCTCACCAAGCTTCTGCTTACTTTGCCATCTTCCCATCTCATTATCTGATCCCCACTCCTCTCCTCTGCTGGGGTAATCAGGACCGTAGATTATGCTGGGATTACCGTACAGTGGGAACCGCTGTAATGACATTTAGTTTTCCTAACAGCTTGGCTTTGACCCTCATCCCTCATTATTCTTTGTTTGTCTTCCTCCAATTAATGGAGTGATGGCAGCTTGTTTTTCTTCTTTGAAGTGGATGTGAAGCAGATTTCAGTGGCCGTGTGGGAAATGAAGCCGTCGTGATGAGAAATGGTGTCCGAGCTTCGCAAAAAGCGAGGAAACACAACAATGGATGTACGTGAAAACACAGAGCATGAAAGCTTTCGCACTCATTCATACAAATAAAGATGCTGAAAATCAACACAAATTGGACAACTGGACAGAGTTTCTATCTTCTGTTCAACACGGCCTTCTGGGTGATCAAAGTTCTCCATTGTGAATAATTCAGTTCAGCTTTGTTTAAACTGCCAGAAACAACACAGCCATTTCTAGACACTTTATCAGAGAAAAGATCAACATGTTTTCAACATTTTGGCTTTATCATGTCCAATAGAGACTATTTAAGTGATGTGGTTGGACAGCTGTGCCAATCTGACCAGTGAGAGGAGGTTAAGTTCAGCATGGGACCAAATGGAAACCTTCAATAGTAACTGCACTAATCAGAACAGCGTCAAAATGTACAAACAAGTCAATCTCAAAGTGACAGTCGGTGTTCAGAGCCACTGAAAACACAACTTTATCAAAACTCCAATTGGAACCTTTCAAAAATGCTCTGCCTCCATGTTAATGGAGGAAAATTCAAGTTTTCTGAAGCATTGCTCATGCACACTGCAGCTTTCAGAAACGTTTCAGAAAAACCTGTCTTCAGGTCTGACTTGGTGGGTAACTGAAGTCAGCTGCATTTTGTTTGGTAATTGCTCCATTTCTGTTTTTTCCCTGTGCCTTGATCAGATCATTGTGTTTGAGCAGATCTTTCTGGATGGACACACACCGACAGCAGGGTCACACTGGCACCCTTGCCTCTTGTCGCTAATGCAGCTCTGGGAGATGCACTGATTTATCCCCAAACATAAAATATATACAGGCAGAGTTGGAGCTCTGCTGTGTGAACGGAGTTGTTTTATTCATTTGTAATACGCAGTTACATTATGAAATGAAATGATTCTGTCAGTGGGGTTTTAAATAATGTTTTCCATTAATGTCCACAGTTGATCCTCGTTTTATGCGTCACTAAACACAGTTTAAAGTTCCCTTTCAGGCTCCACATTATCATCCATCACTGTAAATGGATCTAAAAACTGTAGCAAGGCTAAAACTTTCGCCTGTGTAGTTTATTGATGGCTGACTTTTTCCATCTCAGCCCGGCCGAACGAGGCCGTTTCTCACTCGTTTGTTAACCTTGACACCCTGCGACGCGATGAGCATGCAAAAAGCCTTTTCAGCGTTGTCGGGTGAGATCAGGAAGGCTGCTGAGTGCAACCGCCGCCCGCCACGCTTTGTGTTGTCAGACCAGAACGGTCCTGTCTGACAACATTTTAGATGAAACAACACAGATGTTGTGTTTTTTTTTTTTCTTTTTTAATTCCAGAGATGCCTCCATTTCTCCCTGCTGGCGTCGCGTCGCTGACAAGGTTTTCACGGTGATGGGAACACTGAAGAGAAAGAAGTTCCTGCCTTCCTCCTGAGTGGAAGTGCTTTTTTCTTTTATATACTGATGAGCAGCAAATGGCTTTTAAGGAGGCGAGAAAAACAAACTCTTTAAACCTGGAAGAAAAAGACAAGTATTATCCCTAAGTGCTTTGCTCAAAGGCATCTGGTCGGTGGTTGCTGACAGAGAAGACTTCATGCATTATTCAGACGCCCACCACCCAGATCCTCTGAGCGTGTCTCGACAACTCGACTCGTGTCTGCGAGTTTGGTAAAGAAGGCAACAAGTCACACTTAAAGCTTCATTCACTCCTTCTGGACGTGTTTTCCTGAAACAGGAAAACAATTTATTAAAAAAAAAAGAACAACATGAAAAAGACACATGCATGAATTACAGACATTCAACAGTCTGATCAAACTGTTACACAGATCATTGTGGGATTTTACTTTTCAGAAAACACAGACGGAAGATTTATTATTCTTTCAACTGGTTCAGTTTTGTGGATATTCTTTTTTTCAGGTCAGAGTGTGATCGGACAGGAGAACAAGGTAGAAACGCTTGGCTAATTGAAAAATTCCATTTTAGATTATGATCTTTTCAATGTCCCTCTTGCTACCACAGTTACATTTGAAGATGCAGTTTAGGTACAGTTTGCCCGTATTGATGGTTTTGTAATGGTGAGTGAGTGTCAGTCCAGCTGCTGTGGTTGATCTGACAGGAGGAAGTCAGATAATAAAGAATGAGAGAAGGATATTCACCCAAAAGACAGTTTTTCTATTCTCACAGAAAAATATATTTCAAATAAACCCTTCAGACAATAAGCACACAGTAAGAAATTGGTTTTAGAGGTTGGCTCACTAAGATACTGCCTACACACCGTTTCAAATCATAACCGATCATTTTTGCATTTTGCTTGAGAAAAATGTCACATTTATGAGAAGATTTTGAAAAATTTGAATTGAATACCTGTCAATAAATTTCATTATAAATGTTTTAAGTAAATTATCACCTTGTAAAGACATATTTCAGAATACCACATTTTCCTCTTATCAATCAAAACATTGAGCTCTCTCCTGATATCTTTATAACCTTTACACAGGTGATCTCTTTGAGACAGGCAAAAGGAAAGAAAAGGAAAGAAGTACATTCAGCGTCTGAACCAGAGAAGAATTAATGGTGGATAGAGAGGGGACTACTTGATAGATAAATGATAGATCTTGCAATTACAGCGGCCTGAATCAGCAGCTTCGAGCAGGAATCTTCCTGTGGCTCAACATTAAAAAGCAAAATGTGAAGTCAAATCAAAGTGATCAATGAGATGAAATAAAAATGATGCCTGTTGTTAACAGAGCGAAAAAACACTTTCAATTATCCTCTCCTTCCGAGGGAAAACAAAAACCTGCACAAATCCCTACATCCAGAGAGAAAGACAAGGGAAACTAAACTGCACACACACACACACACACACGCACACACACACACACACACACACACACACACACACACACACTTTCTACTCTAACTGTCTTCCAGCGCCTAATGAGCCCTAAAATAGCAGACTTTGCACATAATGACGAAGCAACTCTCCAGATTTGAAATTGGCTCCAAAACCAGCCTGTCGCCCAACATGAACTGATGAAACGCTTTGACTTTAGTCTGATATTGAACGGGCTCCAGAGCTCACTTAATTTGTTATTTTGTATTTAAAAAGTAAACAAACATTTTTAAACTCTCGCACTCTATTTTTTTTTTTTTCCGTTGTTGTTGTTTGAAGGAGTTCCTCATAAAGTCTTATCTGAGTTCAATAAAACGCAACATAGAATGGCTGGAGGCCCGATAGGTCAGGAAGACGGTTTGTGAAAGAGGTTTCCCCTCTCATGTCAAATCACCTGCTGCGGTTGATTACTGGTCTCTGGAAACGTGAACGCAGTGAACAGAATCTTGGTGTGGTTTGATTGAAATATATTGTGTGAATTTGGCTCTGAAGGGACCAAACCAGGCTTCAGAAGCAGGGAAATATGAGCCAAATGGACGAATTCCTGCTGCTGATTGAACTGACTGAATACATTTTAGCATCTGTTGGTGGATTCACAACTGGTAAATACATTCGCAGCAATCCAAATCCGCAGCAAATTGCATTTTTGTGTAAATTATGTTGCAGAACATATAATAATGCATTGGTTTTATATAGCGCTGTATTGGACACTCAAAGACACTTTGCATTGCATTATTCATTCTCTCCATACTGGAGAGTGGTGGTAAGCTACTACTGTAGCCACAGCTGACTGACGGAAGCGAGGCTGCCAGTCTGCGCCATCGGCCCCTCCGACCACCACCAACCATTCACTCGCACACTACTTTCATACTTAAGCAAGGCGGGTGAAGTGTCTTGTCCAAGGACACGACGATTTTACGCCTGCGGTAGCGGGGATCGAACCACCAACATTCCGGTTATGAGACGTCCTGCTCTACCACCTCAGCTACTGTCGCCCCAAACTTGTTTCAAAAGTTGTGCAGGAGTGTTTTCTGTACATAGTTGATCCTACTGTTGGAGAACTATAACAAACACTGCCATGTTGAAAGACATATCTTTCCTCTATATTCAGGGGAGGTTCCCAATTATAATATCCTCAGGTGTTTTATCTGACTCGAAAGTTAGTTTTTCCACTTTTCAGTGAGTCATGAATGCATCATGTGATCACCTACTCACAGTTTAATGATCATTCAGAGGGTTCGGAAAGGGTCTCAAAATTTTACAGGAGAACCTCAGGGAACAGTCTTGGTGCCTTTTCTCTTCACCCAGTGCACTGTGGACTTCATGCACCACTCAGTCAGCTGTCATCTGCAGAAGTTCTGTGATGACTCTGCAAATGTCTAAACTCAAATGATGATGATCAGGAGTACAGAGAACTGGACCAGGACTTTATGGACCGATGCCAGCTGCCTCCAAATCAACTCAGGAAAGAGCAAAGAGTTGGTGGTGATTTTAGCAGGTGCAGTCACACATCCCCAGCATCGGTGAACATCCAGTGGAGGACCAGCTCTGTCCTGGGGAGAACCCTGGTCCCAGTGGAGACCCAGCTCTGTCCTGGGGAGAACCCTGGACTCAGTGGAGGTGGTGGGTTATCTAAACTATTATCTGTACTGGACAGGGTCTCCCACCCCATGCATGGCACCAGGGTTGGGGAGTAACGAATTACATGTAACGGTGTTATGTAATCAGGATACAAAAAAATTGTAACTAATCTGTTACAGTACACGCAAAAAATATGTAATCTTGTTACAGGTACTTCTGATAAAAACATGGATTACTGAGCGGGATTACTTTTGAAAATCAGACAGAATTTACCAGCAACAACAGATAAACGCGCCGTATACAGACATTGTGACACTTTACGGCACTTTACAGCACTTTATGACAAAAACCGCCACATCGTAGATCTGTAAACAATAGACACCGTAGATATACAAATGATAGACGCCGCATTGACTGCTGTCTTGGAGCAGCCTCCCGCTCTACTGATATGTTTAACCGTGAATGAAACAACCCGCGTTGCCATGAATTTTACCACCTGCTGCTGGAGTCTTGGCTGCTCCAGAGAGAAACTCATTCTCTGGCTGGAAACGTAGACATTTGGTATTTAAGTCAGATGAGGCCCAGAACTTCTCTGTCCGCGGTCAAGAATTCTGCCTCCCAGCTGTAAAAATGCTCTCAACATCCAGGGACTCATCACACCTGAAGACACATCTACAGGTATGAAACACACCTGAACTTACAGTGGAGCTAAAGTGTTATTAACCTGCTAACCTGTCAGTAACCTGCTGCTGAGAACCACAGCCTCACCAGGCTGAACTCAGAAGAATCTGATGGAGGCAATCATATCTTCAGCCTGGATGGAGGATTTATTGGAGACTGCATGTTTCCTTCTGTCACTGAGCAATGAATCAATTCTGAACTCTTGAAAAAATACTGTGCATGGCCGACCTGAAACACAAAACACTGCTCCTCATTCCTGTAGTGGCTACAGCAGTACAGCTACACAGCAGACTGGGTATATAATATAAATGTGTGTTAACACTGTCAGTCCGGCTCCTGGTGCTGCTGCTGGACTGTAGAGCTACTAGAGGAACACAGTCTGAGGTGATGGAGCTGATCCTGAGTCAGAAAGAAAGAAAGTCAGATTCTCAGTAGGTCAGATGTTAAAGGTCATGTTGTTGGTATTAATTGGGGCTGAACACAGAGTTCAGCAGAGTTCAGAACACTCAGAGCTTTTAGTGTTTACTGTGTAGAACTGTCAATACACTGGGAGGATGACACATTGTATTTGTCTTTACTTTTTATGTTTGCTGGTGAAGTAATCAAAAAGTAATTTGGTAAGTTACTTTTTAATTGAAATAATTAGAGTAAGTTACTGATTACAATTATTGACAAGTAACTTGTAATTGTACCAGATTACAATTTAACAGTAACCCTCCCAACCCTGCATGGCACACTGAGGGCTGACAGACTGCCCAGTGTGTGGAGTGTTTCTGCAGGTCCTTCCTCTCTGCTGGGTTCAGACTCTGCAGCCAGCACTGCTCCTAACAGAACCACACACACACACGCACACACACGCACACACACACACACACACACACACACACACACACACACACACACACACACACACACACAAATGGACAAACATGTTGACAGAAAAAAATGGTGCTGTCCATGGTGCTGAAGCAACAAATGGATGCAGTAAGTAGATACTTTGTGATATGCATGAAAATGAAAACACACACAGAACACACACAAATAGTCATACGACCATGCACAGGCAGGAAACGTGGTGCAGTCCATAGTGCTGAACAGCATTACTAGTTTTAGCAACGAGTAATCTAATTACTTTTGCCAGCATTGCAAAGCCATTACCATCACTGAAAATAAAATTACATGATATATGAATTAATATTCCATTAAGAGGGGATCCAAATTCTTTGACATATTTAAACAAGTTTTTTTGCATGCAAAAAATGTAAACTCGCACATCATCAGACACACAAACAGACACACATGTAGCCTATGTATAGAAGGGAAACATGGAGCTGTCCATGGTACTAAAACAAAAACTAAATGCATTTATTCGGTAGTGTGTGTGTGTGTGTGTGTGTGTGTGTGTGTGTGTGTGTGTGTGTGTGTGTGTGTGTTCTCGTATTTCTATCCTTGTTGGGGCCAAATGTCCCCACAAGGATAGCAAAACGTGGAACGACGTGCCTTGTGGGGACCTTTTTCCGGTCCTAAGTAGGAGAAACAGTGTTTTCTTGACCATGTTGTTGTTACTGAAAAAAGTAAAAGTGCAAAAACATTTCTTTAGGGTTAGGCTTTGTTTTAGTGTGGGTTAGGGTTAGGGTAAGGGTCAGGGTTAGGGGCTAGACATGAATGGGAGTCAATGGACGGTCCCCACGAGGATAGAAATATGAGACTGTGTGTGTGTGTGTGTGTGTGTGTGTGTGTTAAACAAGTTTTTTTTTTTTCTGAAGTAATGCAATCTTCACTTTGCCCAGTAATTAGCAACTTTTTAAATTTTGTAACTCAGTTACAACACTCACAATCACACACTCACCAAAATGACAAACTTTCATGTGCAATAATCACTCCAGTGCAATCCCTTGTATGTGTATTTTGTGTTCTTCAGTCTTTCTATTTATATTGTACATACTGTATGTCTTTGTCTATTTCATTCATTTTCCTGTCCACTTGTCCTTTTTAGGGTCACAGGGTGCTGGAGCCAATCCCACGAATGAGGGTGGGGTACACCCTGGACAGCTCACCAGTTTGTTGCAGGGTTAACACGTAGGACAAACAACATTGTGACATTGTAGATTCCTCCTGTGGGACAAATAAAGGATTTTCAGATAAATACATGGATGCAGCTAATTCTCCAAAAGCAGCGGTTGAAGACCAGCATACAGCCTTACAGAGCGAACACTGACTCTCCACATCATACCAGGTAAACCAGTACATCTAAGGTCCTGTTCACACGACAACGACATGAATCAGAGCGAAAAGGAAAAACTCTCATTGCATTGTTGGAGTCCATTTACAGGACAGCTGTGCTGTGAGCCACTGAAAATGCAACTTTTTGAGACTTTTCTGAAATGATTCTACTGCGCTTGTTCACCATGGCCGTCGTAAATGTTTCTTCGGCACCTATGTGAGCAGATGGACGCTGACAATGTTTTCCTCCAGAGCGCCTGGCGCCATGACTCCCGGCCCAAATTCTTCTGGGATTTGGTAGTTTGTTAGTTGAACGTGTTGTAATCTGAAGATTATTCTTTTCGAAGCATAACTTCACCATACCTTAAAGAATCAAATACCAAGCTGCACTTCTGGTAGATGACTTGAATGATTTTTCTCTTCCAGGTTTAAATCATGCAGCAGGATTAATATGATGAACAAGATGTTTTGTGTGAACTTATCAGCAAATTTCCTGCATGTCTTTCAACAGATTAAATCATCTACAAGCAATCAGTGTTACTCATTACAATAATTTTGATTTGCTAAAGGGAAGATCTGAATAAGCTCTTACATGAAAAGCAGAGCAGCCAGGAACACGTTGTTATTCACCAGAGCAGCGTTTTATTTCAGCAGCCGTACAGGCTGTGAGAGCTGTACGCTGTGCAGCAACAGCTTAGCACACACTTTGTTTGGTGCAACGCTATCAGCAAAAATACACAGTCAAAAAGTGACAGGGTCTGTGCTGACAGGGGTTTTGAGCATGTTTTCAACCATAAGGTGAATTTTTATGAACACTGTGCTGGGAAAAGGCATGCCCCTGACCACCAGGCTTTTCTTGTTGCCTTATAGAGCTTTTGGGCCCATTGGGAGCCCAGAAACTATGGAAGCCACTGCTTTAGTGCAGTCAATGCAAGGACTGTGACAACTTATTAAAAGCAAACGTAAACAGGTGAGGCAGACAGCAGTGACGGCGCGTCAAAGTGTCTTTAGGCAATGCATTGAAACGTGAGTTAGCATGTGAGTGTCTTCTACGGCAGCTGCTGCCACTGCTGTGAGACTGTCTGTGAGAGAGTGTCATGTGAAGAGTGTTCAGACAGCTGAAGTGGTATTAATGAGTTCATGTGAAGTCCATCGATAAAAGACAGCCATACATGGGACATTATTGCGGACTTATATACTGAAGTGACACTTTTACTGTCACTACTTCAGACTGAACTGCAGGTCGACGAGGCTTGGATTGAAGAATTCTCTAAGAAAGTATTTATCCTTGAGGATCAGCTCATAAATCTATAGATCGGAAGCATGAGTGACACCAGTAACTGTTAGAAGCTGAAGAACCTTTCGGACTTCTTTTGGATTGTGGGTCTTTAACCTTTCTCAGGGTGAATGTGTAAAAATGAGAAGTGAACTCCCAGCTTGTTTTGTTGTGGGGAATTGAACTCTCAGCTGAGGCATTCACAGATTCACCCGTTTTCTGTTCTGCAAGCTATTTTGGACCTCAGACTAATTATCAGTGACCCACAACACTTGATCTCTCAGTCGTACAGCAGAGATGCTGTGTCAGATGACAGTCGTAGGTCAAACAAGCATTGATTTGTAGCTTTAATTTCCAACTTTAATCACTTCCTAGAAAGCGAAAACAAAAAAAGACTCTGACTTGAGTAAACAATTCTCAACATACTGCCAGTCTTTCTTCTTCTTGCTTGTCCAGGCTGTGAAGAAAAAAAAAAAACATACAGCATGTACAAATAATGCAGCCTTGATTGAACGCAGTAAATAAAGGTAGAAGATGAGCAGGTATGGTGTGAGATACCAGGAGTCTCAGCCCCACTTAGTGGTTTCATCAGATCTTCAATGAATCACTTCCTCTCTGTTGGTAAAGTACATTTTATAACATGTACTATCTTTACTTTGTAAAAGCTTGAAATAAATTCATCATCATTATCATCATCAATATGGGATAAAGTGATCTGAACACAGATGGATTTAGCTGCTAAAACTTTCCGGGCCTCCTTTACAAGAATTTCAGATCAAAATGGAAAAATGATGTCATGTTTTAAGAGCCACTGAAAACGCAACTTTTTGAAAACGGTCCGACTCTGTCACTGTGTAGACAGAGGAAAATACAAATTTCAAAATATACCAAAAAAAAAAAAAATAATAATAATAATAACAATAACCCTACAGATTCTCAGTTGCAGTAACATGAGTAGATGTAGTTTTCCACCTCTGGCATTTAGCATGTTTGTGTAATGTATCCTATTATAACTAAATACAATAAAGTGAAAATAAGTGCAACAAACTTAATTTAATTAAGTATTCTATGTGATTGTTTTCTATATTAATCGTCCTTGTGTATCCAAAAACTTAGTTTCAAATGATTTAAGACTGCACTGAAAAGACCTGTGTTTCTCGAGACAATGCCTTTCAATTAGAAACCACCTCTGAAAATACTGCATGTATCATCCTGACAGAAAACGAAGATCGTTGATGGGATGGTGGTGCTTGGTGGGGTTTGCTTTTTCAAAGACATCTCTTTCTCTCTCACTCTCTTTCTTATGACAATAACTGTTGTGGACTAATGAGCCTGAATACACCTAAGCTTTGACTTTAATTGGAAAACCGTTGCTTCTTTGGACAGACTGTGAGAAATTGTCCTTCTAATCATGATCTATCAAGTTGGCATGTGTGGCAGATAGATGAAGAGGGAAAACCTTGAAGCACTTCATTTGAAAACCCACAGTAAACTGAAACAGATAAACAAAAGCCACCTTCACTTGCGTAGCGATCTGATGGTGTGGAGCTCATTACTGATATAAAAATAGGATAGATTCTGAATACCTAATAATAGGAGAAAATAGAGAACTGCTTGTTCTGTGCTGAATTTTTACATTGATCTGTGGAAAGCAGACAGACACGTGTGGCTGGTCTGACAGTGATCCAACAGATTTGACTTCATGCAATAGATATTATTCAATAATCTGAATTTCCTTCATTGTATGTACTCGACTTTCAACAGTTCTGATACGAACCAGGATCTGAATCCCTCCTCAAAATCTGTCTGTCCTTTTCACTTCTTCTATCTTCTAACCCCAACTGGTTCTGCAGAAAGTCTTCTCTGAGTCTGGTCCTGCAGAAACTGTCCTCTGAGTCTGGTTCTGTAGATTTATTCCCGTTAAAAGTCTGTTTTCCCTTTTGACGATCTCTTAGTTTTGCTTGTGGATTTGTTGGGTTTTCTCTGTAAAAGTCTCGAGAAATGGCTGTTTTGTAATTGGCACTGCACAAATAAGCTGAATTGAATTGAATTGAACCCGTAAAAGTGCCTTGTGATGACTGTATTCCATTTCACACCATAGAAATAAAACTGAGTGATATGCTAGTTTTAATCTGTTTTCAGTCCATCTTAGGTCAGATCGAAGGGGAAAAGGGCTCTGCAGGAGTTTGCTGTGTGTTGGCGCAGCAGTTCTCGTGGCTGTTGTCCATCTTGGCTGTGCTGGTTGTTTACATGCAGGAGAAAGCTGCTTCAGTGGGGCTGCAGATGGTTTCTGAAGCAGTAGGTAAGCTGTTGGACTGATATCGGCTGATTATCAAAAGTGGATGTCTGATCAACTTAAATCTCAACTTATGTTGGTTGGCTGCTTCTCTGTCTCCCTGTGACAAGGTTCCTTCTGGGAAACACCTCAAAACATAGGATGTGGTCAGAGTTGTCCATTCCAAGGATGTTTATTTCACCGCTCCAAGCAAACCTGGTGAAAAATCCTTACAACATTTGAAAAACAATACAACACACACACACACACACACACACACACACACACACACACACACACACACACACACAGACACACGCACACACACACACACGCACACACACACACACACACGCTCAGTCTTGTATTTCTATCCTTGTGGGGACCGTCCATTGACTCCCATTCATGTCTAGCCCCTAACCCTGACCCTTACCCTAACCCTAACCCACACCACAACAAAGCCTAACCCTAAAGAAATGTTTTTGCACTTTTACTTTTTTCAGTAACAACAACATGGTCAAGAAAACGCTGTTTCTCCTACTTAGGACCGGAAAAAGGTCCCCACAAGGCACGTCGTTCCACGTTTTGATATCCTTGTGGGGACATTTGGCCCCGACAAGGATAGAAATACAAGAACGCACACACAGACACACACACACACGCACACACACACACACACACACACACACAGACACACACACACACAGACACAGACACACACACACACACACACACACACACACACACACACACACACACACACACACACACACACACACACACACACACACACACACATTTAGAGAGGAACCATGGTGAAGTTTAGCGAGGTGTGTAGAAGAAGGGGCCGCTCCGTCACATTCCCATGAAACCCTTCATCCATGATAAGCCGTGTGATGTGTGTGTGTGTATACGGTTCTGTGCTGTAGGAAGACATGACGTTTTGTTTGCTGTGCTGCACTGGGCCAAGTTGGCAACAATGGTGTGTATAGATTTCTGTGACACATTGAAACTGAGCAGAAACTCCCAACTGGCACCAACAGTCAGTCGTGTTTGTAACCGAGTCTTTTCTCTATGACCAAAACATCAGGAACAAGACGTGTTGGTTTTCTTAGGTTTGATGAGTCCAAAGAGCATCAACTTCATAACTGTTGACCACTGAAAACATGAAGCAAGACTCGGGCCCGTGGTGCTTCGTGGTTTTGTCTCATAAAAGATTTGCGTTTACACAGCAACGCTTTGAAAACAGCGTCTGCCTCCAAAGAAATGGCCAAAACCCTGAAGAAGATGTAGTTAGCATGTTTGGCTACAAAAATACTTGCAATAAAAAAAAATAAACAGAAGAAAGTATTAACAAATTTAAAAAAGTCGAGGGTGTTATGCGCTCATCCAAAGCTCTGTAATCACAGTCAAAAAAAACAAAAAACAAAAAAAAAAAAAAATCAGCAATATGTTTGCAGTCAGTTTGCTTTTCCAGTGTTCCAGTGTACTTCAGACCCCTGCCTTTCAGAAGTTAAAAAAAAGTCTGCATTATATTCCATAAGTCCCTCCTACTGGACATGACCAACAAAAGTAATATACTCAAAAAGGCATATTTGTGGGCACTGGACAAAGGCAAACTCATATTAAACAAGCTTGAATGGAAAATAATTAACCTCTCTTGAGTTCAGGATATCTCGCTGGTTCATGTTGTTCACCTAAGTAACAGAAAATACACATAACTGATCAGAAAAACCAGTGCAGCTGGCCGGGTGGCCTTTTTCCCGCCCAGTGCCCCTTTAACACTGAGGCTGGGGGAGCGCCTCTGTTTGGCCGCATGCGCGTCTGTGCGCGAGCACGAGGAAACAACATGGCGTCCGGTGAGTATCTCTTCTCTCTTCTTCCTTCTTTTCTTCTCTTCTTTCTTCTGTTCGCGCGCTGAAGTGAAGGATCAGGACGGTGAAGTGAGAACCGTCAGCTGGCCTGCAGAGCTGCTTCAGGAGGAACCACGGAGGAGGTTTTCAGAGGAAGGAAGGAAAGTTTGGCCTGTGGCGCGCGGCTGCTGCTTCAGCGAGGAAACAACTTCCTGCTGTGGATTTCGGTCAGTTTGTAACACACACTGTGACACACTCTGAAACACACACACACACACACCTTGAAACGGCTTCTCATCCCAGACTTTACCAGCAGTGGGATGTTACACCGTCAACCACTCAACCTGCGCCAACATGTTTATAAATAACAGTAAACAAAACATTTGCACTGTTATCACATCACTGGTTGGGTTGAAAGGATTGTCTGTTGAATATCATCATAAAAAAAAACTTTCTTACTAACAGACATATAAACATCCAGGAAAGCAGCAGGTTTATTATTAACGGCAAAACAAATTTAATCTCATTGTTGTGTTTTGAAGCTGTAATGATTTCACCTCACCTGCTACTGTATGAAATTAATGTGTTTGTGCTTTGGAATTTGTTCTTCTAAATAACTGTGTGCATTTTCTGTCAGTTGAACGTTTTTAATCACTCGATTGCACAATTTTCAGAAATTAATTGGAGCTGATCTCGCTTTTCTTTGATTTATTTATTTATTTATTGTACTTATAGAGCGCGAATACACAGTGCCAGTGGATACATTTTAATGTTACATATGACAAGTAATAATATGATCATCAAAGCCCAATAATTCAACTTGAGAAAACAGGAGTGATTAAAGAGAAGGGGCCTGATTCGACTACCAATCACGCAGTCGAAGCATCGAAAAAATGTGGTTATTAAACGAGGACCATTCCATTCCAGCTGTATGGGGGTGCTGAATGACTGATTTTACATAGAATTGCTTGTTTTTTCCAAATAAACATGATATAAAGCCTATTTGATATACATGTTAGCCTATCAAATACACTGTGGAAAAATTTACTTAACTTGTACTTTTATTCAATACTCTATCTATTTATTGTTTGTGAATGAACCACCATGGTGAGTGGCACAATCCGATTTTTGCGCAGAGCTCCGTCACAGAGCAGCATCTCGGTGGTGATTTGGCTGAACTTTAAAAGGCTCAAAATGTCAGGAAAAAAAACAGAACTTCAGACCAAGTCAAAAATGATCCAAAAAAAGTCAAATGCAGATTGTGTCCTTTCATATCACTTCACAACAACATGGCTTTCTGCCTTAAACGGGTAAGTAGCCAGATAATTGGGCTAATAAAAGACGGTTCTGTTACTCAATTCTCATTTTTAATGCTGATGCTTTTATTTCGTTTAATTGTAATATTTTAGGTTATTATTATATTATTATTTTTTATTTATCTAAAAGGTTAATTCTATTTAATTTAGTGTTTGTTTTTGCATGGATGTTGCGCTGCGAAACGGACCGACACAGTGCAATTAAGCCTATTTCATTTAATTTGAGCAGATAATGTGAGAAATTGTTTAGCCAAAAAATGTGATCTTATCTGCAGAGATTTTAGATATAAATAAATGACATGCTTTAGCCCGTTTGTTAGAAGAGGGTTTGGTTCTGGTCATTTGAACTATACTTCATTTGTTTGATGTTTAGAGTCACCGACACTTTGTTCCAGTCTGTGTTTCAGTGTGTAGGAAAAAAAATAAGTGTTGTTTTACCTGGCTGCACTGCTTTTTTTTAATTAATTAATTTATTTTTTTTTTATTATTCTTAGTGCAATCAGGGCTGGCTGTAGGCATAGGCGCGCCGACGCTCCGTGTACCTTGTGAGCACCGCTCTGCACTGTGCTGCGCTGCTCCGACGCCCTGTGTAGGCACGCTCCGCGGCCCCGCGGCTCCCCCCGCTCCGCCAAACAAGATGATAGATTCGACTATCAGTCGACTATTGGCAGAATCGGACGAATCAGATTCGACTATGGAAATTCTTAGTCGGGGACACCTCTAGATTCTACTAATGCACTATTAAATCAGTCTCTGAATGTAGAGAACAATCCGAACACCAGGATAAACTGTACGTGCAATATTTCAGTCTATATATGGATCGAAGGAACCGTTTAAATTCTTTTACTTCAGTTTTTTATGAAGTTAGAATCTGTCCAAGGAACATCCACGCGAATACCAAAAAGCAACGTTTTCAGAACAGAGACATTCTCCACAACATCTGTTTCCTGATTGGCCTGTGTGCTTTCTGCTATACATCCTAACTAATCTTTCCAGTTAAAGTGTTGGGACATTATTGATAAGCCCTCACGCACACGACAATGTCTTCAAATGAAAACAAAAACCTTTGTTGCATTTTTGTGGTCCATTCACATGACGGCGGAGCGCAGAACAACTGAAAAAGCAACTTTTTGAAAACACTGACTACATCTCCATGTAGAGTAGGGATGTCACAATGTCAAGTTTTTGAGACACGAATTTTGAGAGGGGATATTTTGTGATTTTACGATTCTTATTGATTATCGCGATAATTGAAAGAAACAACTTTGATTAAAAAAAATTAGGATCGCTTTATTAATACTTGAACATGTAAACATTCTCAGTTTTTTAAATAAAAAAAGGCTCTTTCATATAACAAATTCATAAAATAATGAATTTGGGATTCTGCGCAGCCTGAGCGTCTGACGTCACTCCGGTGAGTGTTTTCCGTGTTGGTGAAGCTTGCTGAAGCCTGCGAGCGACTGAAGTGCTTGCTGTCTCTCTCTTGCTATTACTGTTAATTCACGAAGCAATCAAAAATCGGGGTTATTTACGCCCCCGGGGTTACTTCGCCCCCGATTGACCAAGCGATCTCTCGTGAATTACATTTCTTCTCCGCCGTTAGCGCCACCGGCGTGCTAACTAGCTTAGCGTGCTAACTAGCTTGGTCCGCCGGGACCGCTATGGCGTCCTCCCCTCTGTCTTCTTTTCTTTCCTGCTCAGTGTGCCGTATGTTGAGTCAGAACCCTGCCTCCCTTGACGATAGGGGTATTTGCGTAAAGTGCAGTGTATTGACAGCGCTGGAGGCCAGGGTAACCGAGTTAGAGGAGCGGCTGCGCAGATGTGAGGGGCAGGGCAGCGCTAGCTATAGCGAGGGTAGCGGCAGGGCTCGCAGCCCGTTCCCGCAGTGAGAGGAGTGTTAGCAAGCCTAGCCCCGCAGCGTGTCCCGAGCAGCCGGGACAAGACCAGGACCGGTTTGTGACAGTCCGGAGGAAGGCTAGTGCTAAGCACCGCCACGTAGCACTCCAAGAACCGCTTCACGTCTGCAATAGGTTCTCTCCCCTCAGCGACGACACGCCGGCTGAACTGGACACGCTGGTGATTGGCAGCTCTATAGTTAGAGACGTGAAGCTGCCAGCGGTGAAGGTTAGGTGTTACCCGGGGGCCAGAGTGGGGGACATCGAGGGGAACCTTAGGCTTTTAAAACAGGAAGGTAGGAGATTCCGTCGAGTCGTGATTCACGCAGGCGGTAATGATGCCCGGCGGAGACAATCAGAGGTGCTCAAATTACAAGTAGCCTCGGTGTGTGAATTGGCTAAGTCGATGTCTGATGCCGTAATATTCTCTGGTCCCCTGCCCAATTTGGTCAATGATGAAATGTATAGCCGACTTTCATCATTCAATCGCTGGTTGTCTAGATGGAGTGAGGAAAACGGAGTTATTTTTCTAAACAACTGGTGCACCTTCTGGGGAAAGCCTGGGCTCATCCGCAGGGACGGCATCCACCCAACTTTGGATGGTGCAGCCCTTTTAGCTCGCAATATGGCTGATCGGCTTCGTACTCTAAATTGACAATCCAGCTATGAGCCCCGGGCGCAGAGCAGTCGTGTAGAACACTCCTCTGTTGATCTTGTTGATCCCGTCACTAATCCTGCTCCCGGATTTTTACAAGTCAAGCATGGAGGTTTACCTAGGCTAACAGAGACTGAGTCTGTCCAAAGTGCTCAAAGCATTAAAAAAAAGTCAATGGGTAAAAAGCTTAACATCTGTACAAGACAGAATAACTTTTCCAGTAGGAAATACATAAAATGTGGTCTACTAAACATTAGAGCAATCTCCACTAAATCTCTGTTAGTTAATGACCTTATCGGTGACAATAACATTGATCTCCTTGCTCTAACAGAAACTTTGCTCCAGCAAGATGATTATGTGAGGCTCAATGAATGTACCCCTCCAACCTATGTTAATTTCCAAACAGCTAGATCAACAGGTCGAGGTGGAGGTGTGGCAGTGATTTCCCACTCCAGTCTTCTTCTTAAACCCAAAGCTAACGTTAAATTCAACTCTTTTGAAAGCTTAATACTAACGCTTACTTGTCCAAATTGGAAGAATCAAAAAGCTGTGCTATTAATTATTGTGTATCGACCTCCTGGTCCTTACTCTGACTTTTTAACTGAGTTCTCAGAGTTTTTAAGCAATATGGTATTGACTCATAACAAGATCCTTATAATAGGTGACTTTAACATCCATGTGGATGATTCTGGTGATATTTTGAGTAATGCGTTTATTGCAGTATTAGATAGTATCGGTTTCACTCAAAATGTTGATGAATCCACTCATAGTCACAAGCACACCCTGGATCTGGTCTTAACATATGGGATAGAAGTCAGTGACCTAAATGTTCTCCCTCAGAACCCCATACTCTCAGACCATTTTTTAATTACTTTTCAGGTTTTGATTGAAGACTACTGTGCTCAAAAAGATAAAATTCAGCTGATACGGACATTATCTGAAAAATCTGTGGCTCGGTACAAAGAATTGATCCAGCCTGCATTTGCTGCATTATCTTGTGAACTCACAGAAATGAGCTTATTGACCAGTGGTGATAATAGTGATCAGTTTGTTGACAGTGCTATGCACTCACTAAAATCTGCCCTTGACGTAGTGGCCCCGTTGCAGCTGAAAACCAATCGACCCAGGCGCGTTGCTCCATGGTTTAATTCTGAAACCCGTGTTCTCAAACAAAAAACTCGGCAATTAGAAAGACTGTGGCGTAAATCTAAATCAGAACAATCTCTGAAGGCCTGGAAATGTAGCTTGCTAAGCTATAAACAAATTCTTTTTAAAGCCAAGACATTATATTACTCTCGTTTAATAGAAATAAACAAAAATAACCCTCGGTTTCTATTCAACACTGTAGCCAGACTGACAAACAGTCATACTGTAGTGGAACCAGTAATCCCAGAATCTTTAAACTGCCATGACTTTCTTAAATTCTTTAATGATAAAATCATAACCATTAGAGGTAAAATCAGTGAAGCGCTTTCCTCAGATCAAGCTCAGGGAATCCAGCCACTGCCTCCACCTGAAATACCTGAAATACTAGATAGTTTCTCATTAGTAAATGGGGCTGAGATTACTTCAATTGTAATGTCTTCTAAAACCTCAACCTGTCTCCTAGATCCAATTCCAACTAAGCTTTTCAAAGATATTCTTCCAGTTATCTTAAATACGATCATAACTGTAATAAACACCTCTCTAGAAAATGGCTATGTGCCACAGTCATTTAAATTCGCAGTAATCAAACCACTGCTGAAAAAACCTAATCTCGATTCTGATATTCTAGCTAACTACAGACCGATATCAAATCTGCCTTTTATTTCAAAAGTCCTGGAAAAAGTTGTGGTTAAACAGCTTTACCGCCACCTACAGGACAATAGTTTATTTGAGAAATTTCAGTCAGGATATAGAGCTTATCACAGCACTGAGACTGCGTTAGTTAAAGTCACTAATGACTTGCTATTGGCGGCTGACGCAGGTCTAGTCTCAATCCTGGTTCTCCTAGACCTCAGTGCAGTTTTTGATACAATCGACCACAATATTCTCCTGCAGAGGTTAGAATGTGAGGTTGGCATCAGAGGAAAAGCCCTCTGCTGGTTCAAATCCTATTTATCTAATAGGTACCAATTTGTTCACGTTAACCAACAATCCTCACCGTGCTCCCAGGTCAGTTATGGGGTTCCTCAAGGGTCCGTGCTTGGGCCAATTTTATTTCTGTTATATATGCTTCCTTTAGGGAACATAATTAGAAGTCACGATATCAATTTTCATTGCTATGCAGATGACACACAACTGTATTTATCTATGAAACCTGATCAAACTAATCAAATAGACAGACTCAGTGACTGTATCAGAGAAATTAAAACCTGGATGACTACGAACTATCTCCGTCTGAATCCTGGCAAAACAGAGGTCATTATACTAGGCCCCCATAAACTGAGAGAGTGTCTATCCAAACAGATTATTACCTTAGATAACGTCAGTGTATCCTCCTCCTCTACTGTGAGGAACCTCGGGGTCTTATTTGATCAGGATATCTCATTTAAAGCACACATCAACCTGGCTTGTAAAACAGCATATTTCCACTTGCGCAACATAGCTAAAATAAGAAACATTCTACCTAGAAGCGATGCAGAAAAACTCATCCATGCATTTGTTTCTGCGAGATTGGACTACTGCAACTCCCTTCTCGCAGCCTGCCCAAAAAGTGTATTAAAAAACTTTCAGTTGGTTCAAAATGCGGCCGCCAGATTATTAACTGGAACTAGAAGACGTGAACACATTACTCCCGTTCTAAAATCTCTTCACTGGCTTCCAGTTGAGTTTAGAGTTAGATTTAAAATCCTTCTCCTCACTTACAAAATCCTAAATGGGATGGCTCCAACCTATCTCCAAGATGCTTTAACGCCTTACCAACCAATCAGAGCACTTCACTCTCAAAATGCAGGGTTAAGGCCTCAGTATACTTCCCCGTCGCCGCTACGTCGTTCCTACGACGTAGACGTCGTAGCCCTACGACGGGCTACGTCGGGCTACGTCGGGGCTTGACGTGCGCCTCCCGAAAATTGTGACTTCGCGTCGTTTCGACGCGTGGTGACGTGAACGTCGAGGGCTGTGATTGGTCCGCTTTCGCGTTGTTTATAGAATAAAGTAGAACTCACCCGGAAAACTTTTCTGGCCCGAACAGTGCTTCGGGAGAAATATAGATCCAAAATTGAGCGGCGCACATCCCTATACTGTTAGCAGTGTTAGCACTGTTAGCAGACGGGGCTATGTGTAGAGCCGCTCCTCAAACGGCTTTAATCGTCCAAAAGCTCATTAGTTTCACCAATATTTCATCACGGTCCGCTCAGCCTCTCCTCCACGACAGCTCGGTGTCGCCAGATATGTCATATATGCAGATATATGTTCGGTAAATGCACGCGTGTCTAGATACGTACGTCTAGAAATCTATTTCTATAGATCTATGTCTAGGTAAAGCCGGAGCTACGGAAGCCGCATTGTTGTTGTGACTGCTAGCGGCTTGGCAGAGGAGGGCGTTCCCTTGACGCAGGAGCAAGATATGTTAGTAGCGGCGTAGGGTTGTCGGCGTAGGAACGCCGTGGCGGCGACGGGGGAGTATACTGAGGCCTTTACTGGTGACTCCTAGAGTCTCTAAATGGACACTAGGTGGAAGAGCCTTTAGCTATCAGGCACCATTTTTATGGAACCAGCTTCCAAGTGGTGTCAAAGAGGCAGACACAGTCTCCACATTTAAGGTTAGGCTCAAGACGTTTCTCTTCGATGCAGCCTATGATCAGGTCAGCTAGGGATTCTAAACTAAACTAAATTAAACTAAACTAAACAACCAAACCAAACCAAACTAAAGTAAACCAAACCAAACTACAGTAAACCAAACTAAACTAAACTAAACTAAACTGAAACAAACCAAACCAAACTAAAGTAAACCAAACCAAACTACAGTAAACCAAACTAAACTAAACTAAACTAAATTAAACTAAACCAAACCAAATTACACTAAACAAAATTAAACTAAACCAAACTAAATTAAACTAAATTAAACTATACTAACTAAATACTAGTTTAAACAGTTAAGTATCCACAAAGCTGCCCCAGGAGCTAGAATGCTGTGGGAAGTACTGTGCACTGAGCCCTATCCTCTAATGTCTGAATGTTATTCCCTTTAGTCCGTTCATTGCTTTTCACCTGTTGTCCCCCCCTTCGAGGGGGAGTCTTCTCCAGTTTCAGTTGCTGACTCCACTATTACGAAGGCCTATGAACAAGCTCCGTCCGGACCGGGAGGACACTCCTGTCGGTCCTGCCCGTGGACTGGCTTCGGTTCTACTGCTGGGATCCGTGGTTCTTGTGCTGGACCGTCCAACGGACTGTCCTCAACATTGTCCTAGGCTTTACTTCTTATTGTCTCATGCTAGCTGTTGCCAAAGCTGTCCGTCCCTGGGAGAGGGATCCCTCCATACTGTGGTTCTCCCCAAGATTTCTTCTTTTCCCACTGGGTTTTTGGAGTTTTTTCTTGCCGGATGTGAGGGTCGAAGGCGGTGGTTGCTTCGTTCTGTCTCGTTACTGTAAATATTGACATATTACCATTATGCTTATTCACTGTTTTTACTTTTACCGACCAATGTAACATCTTGAAGCCCTCTGAGGCAACTGTTGTTGTGATACTGGGCTATACAAAAATAAATTGATTGATTGATTGAAATTGAATATGAAAATAATAGCAAACTTTAAGTCCTGTCAGCACTTTTAAGATTTAAGGCTGCCATAGCTGCTGCCACATTTAGAACCAAAATAAATTAACAGCATTGAAAAGGATAAAATCCCCACAATATAACAGACTGTATACAGTTAACCGCAAATATATTTTTTATTTTGTTTGAGTATTACCAGTCTATATGTACTATTAATATTATTTTTATTATCACTACAGTTTAATTCACTTTAACTTTAGGCTGCAGCCTTTGTATAATGTGTGCCCCTGCTTTGTCTTTATTTCTGTTTTGATGGGTCAACAGACTCAGTCAGAACTCAGGACAAATGTGTAGCAGTGGCCCTAACTGCATTAATACGACTCGCTTGAACAGATGATCCCCATGTGTGTGTAAGTGTTGGCCAGTTTTCCTTTCCTTTAGAACAGACTTCAGCTTACATTACAATGAATGGAGAGGGGAACACGTTTGCTTGGCGTGTGTCTCTTGAGCCAGTTATGGCTATTATGCTCTACTTTGACTTGGACATGTGATGGAGAATTATCTCCAAGGTGTCGGATCATGTTGGATGTATTGACCTTTTTGCTGCAACATTTGGACGACAGGCTTTGCATGCGGTATGTCCATCAGAGACAACACCTTGGTGTAGTGGCGGTCCTGGCCGGTCCTTCACTGTTCTTCCCTGTGCCCACAAGGAGGCACAGGAAACCAAAGAGCCCAGTTTATAGATCCAGCTAATCATGCATGCTGTACATGCTCACCTATGGAGCACCCTGGGAGCTTGCCCACATTGCCCATAGCAAAAACCGGGGCTCCACACAGCGACAATTCATCCCCTCAAAAACCTTGTATCCCTAGCCGCTGGAGCATGCGTGTATTCGGAAGGATGACGCTACAGTTCCATGTTTAGAGATCAGTTTATGTACGGTTATATAGAGAATACCAGCAGCATTTATATATATTTGTATTAATAAGCTAAATCAATCTGTTCACACTCGGTTAAAGCAGCATTCTCCTGAATGCATGTGCGCTGCTGCAGCAGGGGATACGTTCTTTCACATTACACCTGCCTGGCGTAACCTTACTTTGCCTCATGCCAGACGTTTCAGCGGTATACCGTAGCTTCTAAATTGTTACACTTAACTACCGTGGCATTTTATAATCTCGGTAATCATAAAACCAGTTAATCTTGACATCCTTAACGTAGGGAAAAGAACAACTTTTCTGAAATGCTGCTACAGCACACCTTTTCAATCTGGCTTTTAATTGACCTTTTATAGTTCTTATCTCTATCATTTTTATTTTTTGTCATTTTAATTCTTTAATATACTTATCCTATTGATTCGTTCTATTTTTATTATGTACTTTAATTTATTTTACTTTTCTACTTTATAACCTTATCTTATTTTTTAATTAGCTTTGTATCATGTCTTTTTATGTTTCTAGCTGTTTTAACTCCAGTGTTTCCTGAGGGGGGTTCTTCACACCGGGAGTTGGTTCCGGTCCTCTGCTGGGGTCACTGCGCTCGAGTCCTCTGGTCCCGGCTGGCCTGGGGTCTCCACACCTCGGTGTGCGGGGTCCCCTTGGTCTGACGGGGTCGGGGGTCGAGCGCTGGGGCCCCAGTATAAATGACCGTCGCCTTCTCCTGGTGGGGACGGCCCCACTGGTAGTGTTTTCCCATGATGCTTAGTGCCATGCCATGTCTCCTCTGCCTTGCTATGGGCAAAAATTGGGCGTATGTCTGTTTGCGTGTGTGTGTGCGTGTGGTGTATACTTAATGATGGTGCGGTTTTTATTCTTTTGTTTTTATGACTGTTTTTTACTGTTCAGCACTTTGCGTTGTTTTTATTATCATGAAAAGTGCAATACAAATAAAGTTTGATTTGATGCGCGCCATGCTCATACTAAATAGCTCTTTTGCACATGTATGAGTTGATGGACAATAACAATAATGAAGTCCTGTCGTGACTCTCGATCCTGATTCTCCTGGAACTTTGTAGTTTCACAGTTGAGAGTCACCGTAATTAAAATTAAAGTTCTTCATCTGTCCATATGGATGTCTGTGTACTCGTCATTGTTAATGTTTATCACTAGAGGGGTGACAAGATCTCGTGAGATTAACTCGTGACAATATTAGTATTAATGTTATTAAAAGCTGTCTCGTGGGCGCAGGGCGTAAGCCTATCAGACTGTGAGATATGCAAACTTCTATTTATGACCTGTGGGGGGAAGCAATGCGCCTTTGCTGCATGTAGTCCGCCAGAAACTGACAACAAGGAGAAGGAACACGGCGGCAGGCAGCAGGCGGTGGTGTGTTTTCATGTGTGTCGGGCAATGAAGTACTTAGTAACTGTATTCAGTTGTCACTTCAGCACCATGGACAGCACCATGTTTCCTGTTTATACAGATGTGCAAGTCCTGTGTGTGTGTGTGTGTGTGTGTGTGTGTGTGTGTGTGTGTGTGTGTGTGTGTGTGTGTGTGTGTGTGTGTGTGTGTGTGTGTGTGTGTTTTCTCCTGTGTATCAACATTCTCAGCTTGCATTAAAATGTGCCTCGGATGATCCCAACTTACGTGTCGACCCCGAAAGGCAGGTGGAGCCAGGCACAGACGTGTATCCATACTTCTTCACTTTGACCACTTCGTGAGGTGGTCTGTCATGCAACTGCTCACATATATGTTTGGTAGTGAGAACAATATGCATCTGTGTCAGCGGTACAGCCAGACAATATGTCAGACTTAGTGGAGGCTGGTGGTAAATTTCTCATGTGAGGCGTTTCATCGTTCTTCAGTTCCAGTCAAAATTCTGAATGTTAGCTTATAGTGTGTGTATATAAATCAGATAGGATTATATGGTTTAAACGTTGCACCAAGCAGCAGCCATTAAATTGCACTGGTTGGTTTAATTTTATGTCAGTCATTCATATAGTGATTGGTGGAATTACTCCAAAAACCTGCATCCCCGGAACAAATTTCCTGGTGCTCTGAGCTATCAATCTGCTTTTTAATTGCTTATTATTTACAGAAATTGAAGCATCAAACATTGGTAGGTAATGGTATATATTATTTAGTGTTCAGTTTTATTTCTGAGTGGCGCGGGGGCTGAACACCACTGCTCTGCTGCGCTCCGGGAAATGACGCTGATGTTACTACATTCTGATCTGAAGCGGCTTGCCTGATACACATATTAATGCAAGGTGAAAACAAGGCCTTAGTTGTTTCAACACAGCACCATGTTTCCTGTTTGTATACTGTGTATGTGTGTGTCCATGTGTGTTTTCATGTGTATCAGGCAAAAAGAGTGCCGAGACACTGTATTTAGTTTTTGCTTCAGCACCAAGGACAGCGCATTGTTTCCTGCCTGTACATAGTGTATGTGCTTGTCAGTATTAGTGTGTGAGTCTGTATGTGTGTGTTTTCATGTGTTTCAGGCCAAAAAATGTTCCTTGAAACTAGGGCTGGGTGATATATTGAATTAAATCAATTAATTCGATTTTATATTTTCAATTGATGTGAAAACTAGAATTTGGCACTCAGAGCGCAGACCTCCGCCACAGGTCAAATCAGTCACCAACACACCATATATAAATTTAACTAAGCAGATGTAAACAAAGCCTGTCATCAATTTAAGACATAGTACTGAGGCCCTCTGCTGGACAGATACAGCGCTACACTGGTAAAATGAAACTCGTCACCCTAACGTAACTCGGCAATAAAAAAACAACACAATGACGGACATGCAGAGATGCATAGCAAAAGAAACAAAAGTACAACATAGGGCAAAATCACTTACAGACAAAGCTCTGATCAAGTTTTGAAGAGAAGCCAACTTGTGGCGATTTTCTCGTGCTGCTGCGCGACTGTTCCGTCCGTGAAACAGGTCCAACTAGGACATCCGTGAAACAGGTCCAACTAGGAACTAAAACTAAAGTTCCGCTGGGTGGTACACCCTATCGGTCAATGATAAAGAATCCTTTAAGAAATTCGTGGATCCAGACAGTGATCTGGGTCATCACCAAAATTTAATGGATTCTAAGTTAGCCCAAGGGCCACCTTTCCACAAAGTTTCATTGCAATCCGTCCATAACTTTGTCCGTAATGTTGCTAACAAACCAACCAACAAACCGAAGTGATTACATAACCTCCTTGGCGGAGGTAACATCAAGTTTCATTACCTGTGCTATCGCGGTTGGGCGGTATGACCAAATTCCCTACTGTGGGCCAAATTTATATCACATACGGTTTATACCGTTAATATGATAAAAGTGAAAATGAAACTTATATCGTGTGTTTTGTCGGTGCTTAACTTTGATGTGTGTAGGATTTGAACTCATTTAAATTTGATCTATGCAGGATTTTTTTATAAATTTTTTTTTCTCCAGTTTTCCTTAATTTATTTCAATTCAGTGCCCATGCAAGTGTTCTTGTTAAAATTACCTCAGTAATAACTATATTGCCTACACAGTTAAATGCTGACGTTTTGGCATTCAATAAAATATCCTATTTTTTTAAAAATGTGTATTTGTGTTTCTTTACACAGGAAAAAATCTATTAAAATTGTTAATCGGATTTCAAGCAAAAAAAAATTGAGATTTAATTTTTTGGCTATATCGCTCAGCCCTACTTGAAATTATACTCAGTTGTTGCTTTAACGGTACAAAAAGCACCCGTTTCCAGCACCATGTTTCCTGTATGTACATTTGCGTGTGTGTGTGTGTGTGCATGCGTGCGTGTGTGTGCGAGTGCGTGTGTTTTCATGTGTGTCATCCAGAAAACACACCTGGCACCTGTATTCTGTAGTTGTTTCCACACCACTGTTGGGCATGTTACTTTTAGAAAGTAGCTATTGAATTAAATCAAATTAAATCAAATTAATTAAAGATTGCATTACAACACACACACACACACACACACACACACACACACACACACACACACACACACACACACACTCTACCGAATAACTTTTTTTGCTTTAGTACCATGGACAGCTCCATGTTTCTTATCTATACATACGTTTGTGTCTATTTGTGTGTCTGTTTACTGTATGTGCAAATTTGCATTTTTTGCATGCATTTTTGCATTTTTTGTTTGAATTTGTCAAAGAATTTGGATCCCCTCTTAATGGAATATTAATTCATATATTATATAATTTTAATGTCAGTGATGGTTATGGCTTTGCAATACTGGCAAAGGTAATTAGATTACTCGTTGCTAAAAATAGTAATGCTATTCAGCACTATGGACTGCACCATCTTTCCTGCCTGTGCACGGTTGTATGTCCATTTGTGCGTGTTCTGTTTGTGTTTTCATTTCCATGCATATCACAAAGTATGATCCATTTGTTGCTTCAGCACCATGGACAGCACCATTTATTTCTGTCTATACATGTGTTTGTCCATTTGTGTGTGTGTGTGTGTCTCCTCACCATTTCCTTTCTGATGTGATGCCTCTAAGTCTGATCCTAAGTTGTTTTTGTAAATCCGCCCGGTGCATAAGATGTTGTGTCAACTTGATTTAAACCTCCAAGTCAATTTATGCCGCAGTCTGCTAAGCCGCCAGGCTTGTGGATGACCCCACCTAACCCTCACGAAAACTCACCGACCTCGTCCCCTCTGGCCAAAAAGTAGTGAAGCGCTGAGGCCCTCATGGCCGGTGTGCCGGTGTTCTCTCCTCACCCGTCAGACTTGTCCATACCCTGAGGAAAGCCGATGCAGCATTGATATACAATAGGTTAAATGCATCAGGATGACTTCGACAACAGACACACTGAGCGGTTTCACATCATCCGTCTGGGCGTGACAGATTCAGGCAGATGAAAAGGGAAAGAGGAGCAAAACTTTTTGGAATAAAACAAAATTCATTGAAAACATATTTGACAGTTCTGAGTGCTTTTTCGCCGACCTTTTTTATTTGATGGATTTAAAAAAAGTCCTTTCATGCAGTTGTTGTCACCCTGAGTGCTTCATCAGATTTGTGTTTCTGCAAATCCTGACTGGCTGTGTATTCTTTCCTTGCTACCTGCTCTGATGGTAAAAAAGAAAAAAACACCTACAAGCAAATAGTGGCTGTCACATATTCACCCGTCGGCTTTGTCTCCAATGAAAATACTTTTTTTCTCCATTCATTTTGAGGAACATTTCACTTTCCTTGATCAAAGCTAAAATACCAGCAGCAGGAATCCACCTCTTCTAAATGCCATGAAATAAAAGCAAAGAACAAATTCTTCAATGTTTAAAGATCCATCAATGATTTTCAGTTTTGGCAGTCATGACCAATCAGATTGGTTTGCTTAAAGTGGTTTAAAAATACATGTGCTATTGCCTCTATAAGATCAGTGGGGTTAATTTAAGGCTAATATTCATTCACTGATTAACTGGGATATTGACACGACATTGCTTTAAGTGGCAAATGTTGTCCCAATGGAAATATGGTACCATGATGGTAAGCCTGACGTCCAGCTCTGTTTTCTTGTTCGACTTCCCATCATCTTCAATGTCAATTAAAAATATGAAATAAAATAAAAAAATTGGCCTCCGCATGTGGGTGTGGGTGTGTGTGGGTGTGGGTGTGCGTGTTGGTTCCCTCTGGGCACTCCGGCATGTACAAACACAAAATGTGTAATGAATTGATAAGTGTTAGAGTCCCAGCCCTGATATCTTGTATATTGGGATTGATGTTATGCAGTCTTAATAATTCAACTGGTGGATGAGAGGAAAATATTGGTTATCAAGTGAATGAGTTGAAAGAGCTGTGAAGTTTTCCAAAATTCTGTTGGGTAAATTATCATGGTTCTGCCCACTCTGTCAAGCTCTAGTTTTTAAAAATGAAAGTCTTCTGCATTTTATAATCCATCCACAGCATCTTTCACCAAGAGCAGATCTGATTGCTTTGCTCTTTACTTTTCTCTTCCAGGTTGTCATAAATACCACAGCCCTAATTGTTCCAACATAATGTCTGTGAGACATTGTTCCTGAAGTCTGTTAAATCTATTTATGAATACCAAGAAGAAGTAAGGGTAGCCGTGACCTTGTCAGTAATACTCGTCACCCACTTGCATGATGGCATGAGGAGAGGAGAGAGCTGAAAATGTTTTTTTTATACCGTGGCTGTCTCTGCCAAAGCCACGTCTGTATTCCCTCTGTCAGGTTTTTACTCAGAAATATATTGAAAAAAACATGACATTTGATCTTTTGCAGTGATGGTGATGTGAAAAGTGAATTCAGATTTGAATCCTGTAAATAACCGACCACTGTTCAACCTGGAAGGAGTCCAAACACATTCAGTATTCCTCCTCTTTTTAATTCTAGTCTTTTAAGATCATTTTAGAGCTACACACCTTCAGACCTGAGTGTGCAGCTTCACAGTGTGTCGGCACAATGGAGGTGGTGCATGTCCTGCTAACTTTGTACTTCTCACCTCCACTGTGGAGACTCAGAAGCGAGGAGTCACAAGGAAAAAAAAAACATGTAAAAGAGACTTTTATTTCAAGTCAGATCGTTTTAGCTGCAGCTTTTCTGGAAAACCAGAACATGTTTACAGGACATTTCACTAGAAAACAGGGTAGTTTTGGGTTTTCGTTTCAGATAAGTTTTGCATTTTAAAATTCTGTGAATATTGTTTTGCATTATAATATCGATAATTAAAAACCGTAGATGGATTATAATATGATTATGAATACACAGATAAAGTTTGATTGTAATTCCAGGTGACTCTTAGTGTTAAAACTACGAAGTGCTGGAGAATATCGACTGGGAGTCACAACACTATGGAGCACTATGTTCTCCAGCATGTGCGGAATTATTTACGATGGTCATGGTGTTCATGTGAAGGATCACTGTTTCTGAAAAGTTGTGTTTTCATGTAAACAGAGCTGAAGCTTTTTCAAGAAGTTATTTTCCTCTGTTTCCATGGACACAGAACATTGTCCAAAAGTTCCATTTTCCCTGTTTGCAGGAAACAAAGTCATGTGAATGGAGTTCTAAACGAACTATTTGTTTCAGAGAGTGACTGAAGATATTAGCTGCCTGAAGCCGAGAAAGAGAGCCGAGGCTGATGCTCACCATGCCGAAGAAAAACCTTCTGCTGTCTTCAGGCTCCTTCAAAGTAAATTAGATCTCATCCTGAAGAAGAAAAAATGCTCGCAAAAAGTCAAAGAAGCAGAGAATTCAGTCGAGGTCAGCGCAGTAATAGATTTACTGAACATGGAAAGTCAATACAGCAGACGGAGAGCTCTTCCATCTAAATGTAAACTGACCCGAGGCCCTCTTTTCTTAGCGGAGACTTACCCACCGAGCTTTGATCTGTGCTGGCTTTTGCCTGTTTTGCTGAAGTTTCACTTCTACTCCACGGTTTGAGACACACTATGTTGAGTTGATGACAGATTTTTGGGACAGTTCAGGGTTATACGCTTCAACCGAAATGAAAGTAATCCAAGTTCTGTCAAAATGAAAAGGCCCCCGAATCTTCTTTGCTTCTGCAAGACCAGTGATTATTTGTGTGTGTTTCCACTGATTCAGCAGTTCAGTGACGTGTCCTACCACCTGTACGCCGATGACCTGCAGCTGTACTGCTCCTTTAAGTCATCTGAGCCAGAAAAACTTAAGTCGCTAATGAGATGTCTGGCCAAAATTAAAGAGTGGCTCAGTGAAAACAGTCTGCAGCTGAATTCAGACAAAACGGAGACTCTGATTGTTGCCCCAGACAGCGCCATGTCTGCCATAAAACACCATCTTGGTG